>NW_026288944.1:55000-173407 GCF_023373465.1 Oncorhynchus keta | reverse complement strand
AATATAATAGATACAGCAGATCTAGCTGGTCTGTCATAATACAATAGAAGACAGTAGATCTAACTTAACTGTCATAATCTAATAAAGACAGCAGATCTGAAGGCCTTGTCCTAATATAATAGAGACAGCAGATTCCAGCTGGTCTGTCATAATATAAGAGAGACAGTAGATCTAGTCAACTTGTTTAATATAATAGAGACAGTAGATCCAGCAGGTCTGTCATAATATATTAGAGACAGCAAATCTGGCACAGTGGTCTGTCATAATAATAGAGACAGCAGATCTAGTTGGTCTGTCATATTCTAATAGAGACAGTATATCAGCTGGTCTCATATAATAATTTTTATGGTATTTAAGATTTAACGAGAGCGCTCTTCATCCTTGGTTTACAAGTGGTGCATTCACCTTATGACATCCAGTGGAACAGCCACACTTTACAATAGTGCATCAATCTTTTAGGGGGGGGGTGAGAAGGATTACCCCATCCTATCCTAGGTATTCCTTAACAAGGTGGGTTTCAGGTGGCCCGGAAGGTGGTGATTGACTCCGCTGTCTGGCGTCGTGAGGAGTTTGTCTCACCATTAAAGCCAGAGCAGCGAACAGTTTTGACTGGGCTGAGCGGGAACTGTACTTCCTCAGTGGTAGGGAGGCGAGCAGGCCAGAGGTGGATGAACGAAAGCCCTTGTTTGGGTGTAGGGCCTGATCAGAGCCTGGAGGTACTGAGTGCCGTTCCCCTCACAACTCCGTAGGCAAGCACCATGGTCTTGTAGCGGATGCGAGCTTCAACTGGAAGCCAGTGGAGAGTATAGCGGGGTGACGTGAGAACCGGGAAGTTGACACCAGACGGGCTGCGGCGTTCCTGGATGAGTTGTAGGGTTTAATGGCACAGGCAGGGAGCCCAGCCAACAGCGAGTTGCAGTAATCCAGGCCGGGAGATGACAGTGCCTGGATTAGGGACCTGCGCCGCTTCCTGTGAGAGCAGGGTCGACTCTGCGGATGTTGTAGAGCATGAACCTACGGACCACGCACCGCTTGATGTTAGTTGAGAACGACAGGTGTTGTCCAGGATCGCCAGGTTCTAGCGCCTGGGAGGAGGAACCTGTGGAGCTAATCAACCGATGGCGAGATCATGGAACGGGCAGTCCTTCCCAGGAGGAAAAGCAGCTCCGTTTTGCCGAGGTTCAGCTTGAGGTGGTGATCCGTCATCCACACTGATATGTCTGCCAGACATGCAGAGATGCGAATTCGCCACCTGGTCATCAGAAGGGGAAAGGAGAAGATTAATTGTGTGTCGTCTGCATAGCAATGATAGGAGAGACCATGAGGTTATGACAGAGCCAAGTGACTTGGTGTATAGCGAGAATAGGAGAGGGCCTAGAACAGAGCCTGGGGACACCAGTGGTGAGGCGCGTGGTGAGGAGACAGATTCTCGCCCGCCACCTGGTAGGAGCAACCTGTCAGGTAGGACGCAATCCAAGCGTGGGCGCAGGAGATGCCCAACTCGGAGAGGAGTGGAGAGGAGGATCTGATGGTTCACAGTATCGAAGGCAGTCGATAGGTCTAGAAGGATGAGAGCAGAGGGAGAGAGAGAGTTGGCTTTAGCAGTGCGGGAGTAGCCTCCGTGATGCAGAGAAGAGCAGTCTCCCAGTTAGACCAGCTAGTCTTGAAACCCTGACTGATTGGATCAAGAAGGTCATTCTGAGAGAGATAGCGGTAGAGCTGGCCAAGGACGGCACGTTCAAGAGTTTGGAGAGAAAAGAAAGAAGGGATACTGGTCTGTAGTTGTTACATTTACATTTACATTTAAGTCATTTGTGAGACGCTCTTATCCAGAGCGACTGACAAGTAGTGCATTCACCTTATGACATCCAGTGGAACAGCCACTTTACAATAGTGCATCTAAATCTTTTAGGGGGTGAGAAGGATTATACTTATCCTATCCTAGGTATTCCTTAAAGAGGTGGGGTTTCAGGTGTCTCCGGGAAGGTGGTGATTGACTCCAGCTGTCCTGGCGTCGTGAGGGAGTTTGTTCCACCATTAGGGGGCCAGAGCAGCGAACAGTTTTGACTGGGCTGAGAGGGAACTGTACTTCCTCAGTGGTAGGGAGGCGAGCAGGCCAGAGGTGGATGAACGCAGTGCCCTTGTTTGGGTGTAGGGCCTGATCAGAGCCTGGAGGTACTGAGGTGCCGTTCCCCTCACAGCTCCGTAGGCAAGCACCATGGTCTTGTAGCGGATGCGAGCTTCAACTGAAGCCAGTGGAGAGAGCGGAGGAGCGGGGTGGCGGTAGAGAACTTGGGAAGGTTGAACACCAGACAGGCTCGTGGCATTCTGGATGAGTTGTAGGGGTTTAATGGCACAGGCAGGAGCCCAGCCAACAGCGAGTTGCAGTAATCCAGACGGGAGATGACAAGTGCCTGGATTAGGACCTGCGCCGCTTCCTGTGTGAGGCAGGGTCGTACTCTCGCGGATGTTGTTAAACATGAACCTACAGGAACGGGCCACCGCCTGATGTTAGTTGAGAATGACAGGGTGTTTGTCCAGGATCACGCCAAGGTTCTTAGCGCTCTGGGAGGACACAATGGAGTTGTCAACCGTGATGGCGAGATCATGGAGCAGACAGTCCTTCCCGGGAGGAAGAGCAGCTCCGTCTTGCCGAGGTTCAGCTTGAGGTGGTGATCCGTCATCCACACTGATATGTCTGCCAGACATGCAGATGCGGTCGCCACCTGGTCATCAGAAGGGAAAGGAGAAGATTAATTGTGTGTCGTCTGCATAGCAATGATAGGAGAGACCATGTGAGGTTATGACAGAGCCAAGTGACTTGGTGTATAGCGAGAATAGGAGAGGGCCTAGAACAGCTCCCTGGGGACACCAGTGGTGAGAGCGCGTGGTGAGGAGACAGATTCTCGCCACGCCACCTGGTAGGAGCGACCTGTCAGGTAAGACGCAAATCCAGCGTGGGCCGCGCCGGGAGATGCCCAACTGGAGAGGGTGGAGAGGAGGATCTGATGGTTCACAGTATCGAAGGCAGCCGATAGGTCTAGAAGGATGAGAGCAGAGGAGAGAGAGTTAGCTTTAGCAGTGCGGAGCGCCTCCGTGATGCAGAGAAGAGCAGTCTCAGTTGAATGACTAGTCTTGAAACATGACTGATTTGGATCAAGAAGGCCATTCTGAGAGAGATAGCGGTAGAGCTGGCCAAGGACGGCACGTTCAAGAGTTTTGGAGAGAAAAGAAAGAAGGATACTGGTCTGTAGTTGTTGACATCGGAGGGATCGAGTGTAGGTTTTTTCAGAAGGGGGTGCAACTCTCGCTCTCTTGAGGACGGAAGGGACGTAGCCAGCGGTCAGGGATGAGTTGATGAGCGAGGTGAGGTAAGGGAGAAGGTCTCCGGAAATGGTCTGGAGAAGAGAGAAGGGGATAGGGTCAAGCGGGCAGGTTGTTGGGGCGGCCGGCCGTCACAAGACGCGAGATTTCATCTGGAGAGAGAGGGGAGAAAGAGGTCAGAGCACAGGGTAGGGCAGTGTGAGCAGAACCAGCGCTGTCGTTTGACTTAGCAAACGAGGATCGGATGTCGTCGACCTTCTTTTCAAAATGGTTGACGAAGTCATCTGCAGAGAGGAGGAGGGGGGATTCAGGAGGGGAGGAGAAGGTGGCAAAGAGCTTCCTAGGGTTAGAGGCAGATGCTTGGAATTTAGAGTGGTAGAAAGTGGCTTTAGCAGCAGAGACAGAGGAGGAAAATGTAGAGGGAGGGAGTGAAAGGATGCCAGGTCCGCAGGGAGGCGAAAGTTTTCCTCCATTTCCGCTCGGTTGCCCGGAGCCCTGTTCTGAGAGAAAGTAGATCTAGCTGGTCTGTCATAATATAATAGATACAGTAGATCTGGCTGGTCTGTCATATTAAAATAGATACAGTAGATCTATCTGGTCTGTCTTAATATAAATGAGGCAGTAGATCTATCTGGTCTGTCATAATATAATAGAGACAGTAGATCTAGCTGGTCTGTCATATTTTAATAGAGACAGTAGATCTAGCTGGTCTGTCATAATATAATAGAGACAGCAGATCTAGCTGGCCTGTCATATTTTAATAGAGACAGTAGATCTAGCTGGTCTGTCATAATATAATAGAAACAGTAGATCTAAAAGACAGTACTGTGCAGCCGTCTTCATCGACCTTGCCAAGGCTTTCACTCGGTCAATCACCATATTCTTATCGGCAGACTCAGTAGCCTCGGTTTTCAGATGACTGCCTTGCCTGGTTCACCAATTACTTTGCAGACAGAGTTCAGTGTGTCAAATCGGAGGGCATGTTGTCCGGTCCTCTGGAAGTATCTGTGGGGGTGCCACAGGGTTCAAAACCTCGGGCCGACTTTTCTGTATATATCAATGATGATGCTCTTGCTGCGGGCGATTCCCTGATCCACCTCTACGCAGACGACACCATTCTATATACTTCCAGCCCGTCCTTGGACACTGTGCTATCTAACCTCCAAACAAGCTTCAATGCCATACAACACTCCTTCCGTGGCCTCCAACTGCTCTTAAACGCTAGTAAAACCAAATGCATGCTTTTCAACCGTTCGCTGCCTGCACCCGCACGCCTGACCAGCATCACCACCCTGGATGGTTCCAACCTTGAATATGTGGACATCTATAAGTACCTAGGTGTCTGGCAAGACTGTAAACTCTCCTTCAGACTCATATCAAACATCTCCAATCGAAAATCAAATCAAGAGTCGGCTTTCTATTCCTCAACAAAGCCTCCTTCACTCACGCCGCCAAACTTACCCTAGTAAAACTGACTATCCTACCAATCCTCGACTTCGGCGATGTCATCTACAAAATTGCTTCCAACACTCTACTCAGCAAACTGGATGCAGTTTTTCACAGTGCCATCCGTTTTGTCACTAAAGCACCTTATACCACCCACCACTGAGACTTGTATGCTCTAGTCAGTTGGCCCTCGCTACATATTCGTCGCCAGACCCACTGGCTCCAGGTCATCTACAAGTCCATGCTAGGTAAAGCTCCGCCTTATCTCAGTTCACTGGTCATGATGGCAACACCCATCCGTAGCACGCGCTCCAGCAGGTGTATCTCACTGATCATCCCTAAAGCCAACACCTCATTTGGCCGCCTTTCGTTCCAGTTCTCTGCTGCCTGTGACTGGAACGAATTGCAAAAATCACTGAAGTTGGAGACTTTTATCTCCTCACCAACTTCAAACATCTGCTATCTGAGCAGCTAACCGATCGCTGCAACTGTACATAGTCTATCGGCAAATAGCCCACCCATTTTTACCTACCTCATCCCCATACTGTTTAGGTTGTCTGTCAGATATCTAGGTTAGACAACCACATATCTCAGTCATAGTCAGTACATTCATCTCCAGATATCTAGGTTAGACAACCACATATCTCAGTCACAGTCAGTACATTCATCTTCAGATATCTAGGTGGACCAGTCATAGTCTGTACATTCATCTTCAGATATCTAGGTGGACCAGTCATAGATATCAGTACATTCATCTTCAGATATCTAGGTGGACCAGTCATAGTCAGTACATTCATCTTCAGATATCTAGGTGACCAGTCATAGTCAGTACATTCATCTTCAGATAGCTAGATGGACCAGTCATAGTCAGTACATTCATCTTCAGATATCGAGGTTAGACAACCATCTTTCAGATATCTCCAGTCATAGTCAGTACATTCATCTCCAGATAGCTAGGTTAGACAACCACATATCTCAGTCATAGTCAGTACATTCATCTTCAGATATCTAGGTGGACCAGTCACAGTCAGTACATTCATCTTCAGATAGCTAGGTGGACCACAGTCTCAGTCACAGTCAGTACATTCATCTTCAGATATCGAGTCACAGTCAGTACATTCATCTTTCAGACATCTAGGTTAGACAACCTCACATATCTCAGTCATAGTCAGTACATTCATCTCCAGATATCTAGGTGGACCAGTCACAGTCAGTACGGTTCATGCTTCACATTCATCTTCAGTCACATCTAGGTTAGACAACCACATATCTCAGTCACAGTCAGTACATTCATCTTCAGACATCTAGGTTAGACAAATCACATATCTCTCAGTCACAGTCAGTATCATTCATCTTCAGACATCTAGGTTAGACAACCACATATCTCAGTACTTTTTCAGAGTACTCCATAAAGGAAGGGGTGCTTCTGGGATTAATCAGAATACTTAGTGAAGATGTGGCTTTTCAGCCGTTTTCACAAGACATGTCCACAGGGACTCTGCTGTCCTCACGTCAGCTGGTTCCACGAAGAGAGATCCTTTTAAATTCGTATTCGTAACTCCTAATTATATGATTCCGTTGTACGGTGGTTTGCCAGGACAGAGGAGAGGCTTTGTCAACCTGCGGCTTGTTGTAAACACTCACAACTTGTTTGTTTAGAAACTGAATTTTAGTTTCCCCAGTCAGTCAATACTTTTCATGGTCAGGTTTTTGGGGGTCATGGGAGATACTGTGGGAATGATGTACTACATGTGTTGTGTACAAAACCAACATCATTATCATACTCAATCTAGGTTAGACATCATAACAGTCTGCAAAAACATACTATTCAGGGAGACTCAGTCTGCAACAACATATCTATTCAGGAGACTAAGAGACCAGACCAGTCTACAACAACATATCTATTCAGGAGACTAAGAGACCAGACCAGTCAACAAAACATATCTATTCAGGAGACAACAGACCAGTCTACAACAACATCTCTATTCAGGAGACTAAGAGACCAGACCAGTCTACAGGACAGACATTCATCTATTCAGGAGACTAAGAGACCAGACAGACAACAAATTTGTCATATCTAACATGTTTCAGGAGACTAAGACCAGACCAGTCTACAACAACATATCTATTCAGGAGACTAAGAGACCAGAACAGCAGTCTACAACAACATATCTATTCAGAACAGAGACTAAGACTTTACCAGACCAGTCTACAGCAACATGTACTTCATATACTAACATGTTTCCAACAGGGACAGAACAGCATGTACTTCAGGTTTCAGAGGGACTAACAGATGTACCAGACCAGTCTACAGAACAACACTTCATATACTTTAACATGTTTCCAGGAGACAGAACAGACCATATCAGTTTCCAACAGGAACAGAACAGCATGTACTTCATATACTTTAACATGTTTCAATGGCAACAGAACAGCATGTCTACACTTTAACATGTTTCCAACAGGAACAGAACAGCATGTACTTCAGGAGACTTTAAGATGTTTCCAACCAGAACAGGAATATATTTTAACATGTTTCAATGGGACAGAACAGCATGTACTCATATACTTTAACATGGAACTAAACAGCATGTACTTCATATATACTTTAACATGTTTCCAATAGGAACAGAACCATGTACTTCATATACTAACATGTTTCCAATGGCACAGAACAGCATGTACTTCATAAACATG
This sequence comes from Oncorhynchus keta, assembly GCF_023373465.1. Taxonomy (NCBI): domain Eukaryota; kingdom Metazoa; phylum Chordata; class Actinopteri; order Salmoniformes; family Salmonidae; genus Oncorhynchus; species Oncorhynchus keta. Next base: position 165,940 of record NW_026288944.1, on the reverse strand, counting down.
TTTTCACATGTTTCCAATGGCAACAAACAGCATGTACTTCATATATCATGTTTCCAATGGCAACAGAACAGCATGTACTTCATATACTTTAACATGTTTCCAACAGGGACAGAACAGCATCTTCATACTTCATGTTTCCAATGGAACAGAACAGTCTGTACTTCAATACTTTAACATGTTTCCAGGAACAGAACAGAGACTTTCATATACTTTAACATGTTTCAATGGCAACAGAACAGCATGTACTCTATTCATGTTTCCAAACAGGGACAGAACAGCATGTACTTCATACAACATGTTTATTTAACAGAACAGCATGTTTTAGTTTCATATACAACAATGTACATATCTTTAACATGTTTCAACAGGAGACAGAACAGCATGTACTTCATGATTTAACATGTTTCTACAAACAACATGTATTCTATACTTTAACATGTTTCCAACAGGCACAGAACAGCAGTACTTCAGACTTTAACATGTTTCTGGCAACAGAACAGCATGTACTTCATATCTATTCAGGAGACTTCATAGACTTTAACATGTTTCCAACAGGAACAGAACAGCAGACATGTTTCCAACAGGAACAGAACAGCATGTACTTCATATACTTTAACATGTGCTTCAACATGGCATAGCATGTACTTCATCTTTAACATGTTTCCAATGGCAACAGAACAGCATGTACTTCATATACTTTAACATGTTTCCAACAGGAGACAGAAGAGACATACTTTAACATGTTTCTACAGAACAGCATGTATTCTCTTTAACATTCAGGAGACATAAGAGACCAGACCATGTTTCTAACAGAACAGCATGTGCCTTCATATACTTTAACATGTTTTCAAACAGAACAGAACAGCATGTACTTCATATATCTTTAACATTCAGGAGACTAACAGACCAGACCAGTCTACATGTTTCATAACTTCATATCTATTCAACAGGAACAGAACAGCATGTACTTCATATACTTTAACATGTTTCAACAGGGACAGAACAACATGTTTCATGTACTTCATATACTTTAACATGACTCCAACAGGGACAGAACAGCATGACTTCATATACATGTTTCCAATGGCAACAGAACAGCATGTATTCATATACTTTAACATGTTTCCAGACCAGAACAGCAACATGTACATATATATTCAACATGTTTCCAACAGAGAACAGACCAGCATGTACTTCATATACTTTAACATGTCCAGGAACAGAACAGCATGTACTTCATATACTTTAACATGTTTCCAATGGGAACAGAACAGCATGTCTTCATAGACATGTTTCAAGGGACAGACCAGTCATGTACAATACTTTAACATGTTTAACAGGAACAGAACAGCATGACTTCAGTAACATGTTTCCAACAGGAACAGAAACAGCATGTACTTCATATACTTTAACATGTTTCCAACAGGCAACAGAAGATGTACTTCATATAGTTTAACATGTTTCTAACAGGCAACAGAACAGCATGTACTTCATGTACTATATCTTTAACATGTTTCCAATGGCAACAGAACAGCATGTACTTCATATACTTTAACATGTTTCCAACAGGAACAGAACAGCATGTACTTCATATACTTTAACATGTTTCCAATGGCAACAGAACAGCATGTACTTCATATACTTTAACATGTTTCCAACAGGAACAGAACAGCATGTACTTCATATACTTTAACATGTTTCCAACAGGAACAGAACAGCATGTACTTAATATGCTTAACATGCAACAAACAGAACAGCATGTACTTCATATACTTTAACATGTTTCCAATGGCAGAACAGGACAGTTTCCAACAGGGACAGAACAGTACTACTTCATATACTTTAACATGTTTCCAATGGCAACAGAACAGCATGTACTTCATATACTTTAACATGTTTCCAACAGGAACAGAACAGCATGTACTTCATACTTTAACATGTTTCCAACAGGGACAGAACAGCATGTACTTCATGTACTTTAACATGTTTCCAACAGGGACAGAACAGCATGTTAAAAACATGTTTCCAATGGCAACAGAACAGCATGTACTTCATATACTTTAACATGTTTCCAACAGGGACAGAACAGCATGTACTTCATGTACTTTAAATGTTTCACAATGGCAACAGAACAGCATGTACTTCATATAGCTGGTTTAACATGTTTCAACAGGGACAGAACATTTACACTTTAACATGTTTCCAATGGCAACAGAACGGGCATGTACTTCAAACATGTTTCAGCATGTAACAGTTTCAATGGCAACAGAACAGCATGTACTTCATATACTTTAACATGTTTCCAACAGGAACAGAACAGCATGTACTTCATATACTTTAACATGTTTCCAACAGGAACAGAACAGCATGTACTTCATGTACTTTAACATGTTTCCAATGGCAACAGAACAGCATGTACTTCATATACTTTAACATGTTTCCAACAGGAACAGAACAGCATGTACTTCATATACTTTAACATGTTTCCAACAGGAACAGAACAGCATGTACTTCATATACTTTAACATGTTTCCAATGGCAACAGAACAGCATGTACTTCATATACTTTAACATGTTTCCAACAGGAACAGAACAGCATGTACTTCATATACTTTAACATGTTTCCAATGGGACAGAACAGCATGTACTTCATATACTTTAACATGTTTCCAATGGCAACAGAACAGCATGTACTTCATATACTTTAACATGTTTCCAGTGGAACAGAACAGCATGTAACATGTTTCATATGTACTTTAACATGTTTCCAATGGCAACAGAACAGCATGTACTTCATATACTTTAACATGTTTCCAACAGGAACAGAACAGCATGTACTTCATATACTTTAACATGTTTCTTTAACAACAGGGACAGAACAGCATGTACTTCATATACTTTAACATGTTTCCAATGGAACAGAACAGCATGTACTTCATATACTTTAACATGTTTCCAACAGGAACAGAACAGCATGTACTTCATATACTTTAACATGTTTCCAACAGGAACAGAACAGCATGTACTTCATGTACTTTAACATGTTTCCAATGGCAACAGAACAGCATGTACTTCATATACTTTAACATGTTTCCAACAGGGACAGAACAGCATGTACTTCATATACTTTAACATGTTTCCAACAGGGACAGGAAACATGTTTCCAATGGCAACAGAACAGCATGTACTTCATGTACTTTAACATGTTTCCAATGGAACAGAACAGCATGTACTTCATATACTTTAACATGTTTCCAATGGCAACAGAACAGCATGTACTTCATATACTTTAACATGTTTCCAACAGGAACAGAACAGCATGTACTTCATATACTTTAACATGTTTCCAACAGGAACAGAACAGCATGTACTTCATATACTTTAACATGTTTCCAACAGGGACAGAACAGCATGTACTTCATGTACTTTAAAAAATGTTTCAATGGCAACAGAACAGCATGTACTTCATATACTTTAACATGTTTCCAACAGGGACAGAACAGCATGTACTTCATATACTTTAACATGTTTCCAACAGGAACAGAACAGCATGTACTTCATATACTTTAACATGTTTCCAAACAGAACAAGCATGGCAACATAACAGGGAACAGCATGTACTTCATATACTTTAACATGTTTCCAACAGGAACAGAACAGCATGTACTTCATATACTTTAACATGTTTCCAACAGGAACAGAACAGCATGTACTTCATATACTTTAAAATGTTTCCAATGGCAACAGAACAGCATGTACTTCATATACTTTAACATGTTTCCAATGGAACAGAACAGCATGTACTTCATATACTTTAACATGTTTCCAACAGGAACAGAACAGTATTAGAACAGCATGTACTTCATATACTTTAACATGTTTCCAACATGTTTCCAACAGAACAGAACAGTTTCATGTACTTCATATACTTTAACATGTTTCAACAGGAACAGAACAGCATGTACTTCATGGTCCTGTAGCTCAGTTGGTAGAGCATGGCGCTTGTAACACCAGGGTAGTGGGTTCGATTCAGGGACCACCCATACGTAGAATGTATGCACACATGACTGTAAGTCGCTTTGGATAAAAGCGTCTGCCAAATGGCATATATTATTATATTATATTATGTACTTTTAACATGTTTCCAACAGTTGATTTTGTTACCAAATATCCCATCACCGATAAACAACCCTGACCAAGAGGAACCATTTACCAAACTGCCTTGTCTGTTGGTTTGTCAATCTGGCCGCTGAGAAGCAGCCAAAACCCCGTTATGTTTCACACACACAAAGACTAGCCGGTTGTATCTCTCTCCGACCAATAAAGGGCATTCCGTTCCTTCACCTCAAACACTAACCAGAGGCATATCACATGACTGGATTCATAAACACGTCTCATTTGAAATATTCCTCTCATCTAACTCCTCGGGGGGAATTCTGGGAACATTCCAGCATAGTATAGTAGGTCTGCTTCCCAAACGGCACCCTATATATATATATATATAGTGCATGATAGGTCCGGGTCAAAAGTAGTGCACACTAGATAGGGAGCCATTTGGGACGTACCCTTCGTGAGCACTTCCTCCTGTCCCTGTAATTTCCCAGTTCTTCTTCATATGTGGGATTTCCATGGAGCCCAGGCGTAGCCAGACACACATTATATTGGTCTGACGACTCCATCGTGGTTTATACAAGTCTCCCCCAGATCACATCTCCTCTTGGCTAACTCGGAGTGCATTCCAAATGGCACCGTATGGTTCTTGGTTTAAAGGGAACCACTGGTTACCCTATATCGGGTAGTGAGCCTTTTAGGATGGAACCACTGGTTAAACCCTGAGTCCCCACCACAGTGTTGTAGGACTGGAACCTCTGGTTAAACCCTGAGTCCCCACCACAGTGTTGTGGAGCTGGAACCTCTGGTTAAACCTGAGTCCCCACCACAGTGTTGTAGAGCTGGAACCTCTGGTTAAACCCTGAGTCCCCACCACAGTGTTGTAGGACTGGAACCTCTGGTTAAACCCTGAGTCCCCACCACAGTGTTGTAGAACTGGAACCTCTGGTTAAACCCTGAGTCCCCACCACAGTGTTGTGAGCTGGAACCTCTCTGGTTAAACCTGGAACCTGAGTCCCTGAGTCCCCACCACAGTGTTGTAGAACTGGAACCTCTGGTTAAACCCTGAGTCCCCACCACAGTGTTGTAGGACTGGAACCTCTGGTTAAACCCCCACCACAGTGTTGTGGAGTCCTCCACCACAGTGTTGTAGGACTGGAACCTCTGGTTAAACCCTGAGTCCCCACCACAGTGTTGTAGGACTGGAACCTCTGGTTAAACCCTGAGTCCCCACCACAGTGTTGTAGGACTGGAACCTCTGGTTAAACCCTGAGTCCCCACCACAGTGTTGTAGGACTGGAACCTCTGGTTAAACCCTGAGTCCCCACCACAGTGTTGTAGAACTGGAACCTCTGGTTAAACCCTGAGTCCCCACCACAGTGTTGTAGAGCTGGAACCTCTGGTTAAACCCTGAGTCCCCACCACAGTGTTGTAGAGCTGGAACCTCTGGTTAAACCCTGAGTCCCCACCACAGTGTTGTAGGACTGGAACCTCTGGTTAAACCCTGAGTCCCCACCACAGTGTTGTGGAGCTGGAACCTCTGGTTAAACCCTGAGTCCCCAATCAGTCACACATTACACTGTTTCCATTTTCATGACTTCCTTCTGTCAAAGGCCTTAATTTATTCAAGCTCCACTATCAAGGTTTTTCCAGCGCCTCACGACATCGTTATGCTGAAACAACTTCCTTTTTCATAAACCACAAAACCACTTCATCACTGCTTGAAGGACAATTCATTTCAGTAGAGCAGGAGAAAGCACGTAATAGCATCTGCATTTAAGCTGGAGTAGAGCAGAGATTGGACCTTAACCCCCACGGAGGCTGGATCCTAACCCCCATGGAGGCTGGACCCAAACCCCCATGGAGGCTGGACCATAAACCCATGGAGGCTGGATCCTAACCCCATGGAGGCTGGACCCTAACCCCATGGAGGCTGGACCATAAACCCATGGAGGCTGGACCTTAACCCGCATGGAGATTGGACCTTTCAACCCCCATGGAGGCTGGACCTTAACCCCCATGGAGATTGGACCTAACCCCATGGAGGCTGGACCTTAACCCCCATGGATATTGGACCCTAACCCCATGGAGATTGGACCCTAACCCCCATGGAGATTGGACCCAACCCCCATGGAGATTGGACCTTAACCCCCATGGAGGCTGGACCTAACCCCCATGGATATTGGACCCTAACCCCCATGGAGATTGGACCCTAACCCCCATGGAGATTGGACCCTAACCCCCATGGATATTGGACCTTAACCCCCATGGAGATTGGAACCCCAACACCCATGGAGATTGGACCTTAACCCCATGGAGATTGGACCCTAACCCCCATGGAGATTGGACCTTAACCCCCATGGAGATTGGACCCTAACCCCCATGGAGATTGGACCCTAACCCCATGGAGATTGGACCCTAACCCCCATGGAGATTGGACCCTAACCCCCATGGAGATTGGACCCTAACCCCCATGGAGGCTGGACCCTAACCCCCATTGAGATTGGACCTTAACCCCCATGGAGGCTGGACCTTAACCCCCATGGAGGCTGGACCCTAACCCCATGGAGGCTGGACCTTAACCCCCATGGAGATTGGACCTAACCCCATGGAGATTGGACCTAACCCCATGGATATTGGACCCTAACCCCATGGAGGATGGACCTTAATCCCCATGGAGGCTGGACCTTAATCCCCATGGAGGCTGGACCTAACCCCCATGTAGATTGGACCTAACCCCCACGGAGATTGGACCTTAACCCCCATGGAGATTGGACCTTAACCCCCATGGAGATTGGACCTTAACCCCATGGAGATTGGACCTTAACCCCCATGGAGATTGAACCCTAACCCCCATGGAGGCTGGAACTTAACCCCATGGAGGCTGGACCTCCTAATCCCCATGGAGGTTGGACCCTAACCCCCATGGAGATTGAACCCTAACCCCCATGGAGATTGGACCTAACCGCCATGGAGATTGAACCCTAACCCCCATGGAGGCTGGAACTTAATCCCCATGGAGGCTGGACCTTAATCCCCATGGAGGCTGGACCCTAACCCCCATGGAGATTGGACCCTAACCCCCATGGAGATTGGACCCTAACCCCCATGGAGATTGGACCTTAACCTCCATGGAGATTGGACCCTAACCCCCATGACTTAAAGGGGAGGGAATGTGGTTCTAACCTGCATCTATCTAGTCCTCTGTTTCATACCTCATGGTCTCCACTCGATCTAGTCCTCTGTTTCAGACCTCCTCATGGTCCCCACCCTATCTAGTCCTCTGTTACAGACCTCCTCATGGTCCCCACTCTGTCTAGTCCTGTTACAGACCTCCTCATGGCCCCCACTCTACCTAGTCCTCTGTTACAGACCTCATGGTCCCCACTCTGTCTAGTCCTCTGTTACAGACCTCATGGTTCCCACTCTGTCTAGTCCTCTGTTACAGACCTCATGGTCCCCACTCTGTCTAGTCCTGTTACAGACCTCCTCATGGTCCCCACTCTGTCTAGTCCTGTTTCAGACCTCATGGTTCCCACTCTACCTAGTCCTCTGTTACAGACCTCCTCATGGTCCCCACTCTGTCTAGTCCTCTGTTACAGACCTCCTCATGGTCCCCACTCTGTCTAGTCCTCTGTTTCAGACCTCCTCATGGTCCCCACTCTGTCTAGTCCTCTGTTACAGACCTCCTCATGGTCTCCACTACCTAGTCCTCTGTTTCAGACCTCATGGTTCCCACTCTACCTAGTCCTCTGTTACAGACCTCATGGTTCCCACTCTGTCTAGTCCTCTGTTTCAGACCTCATGGTCTCCACTCTGTCTAGTCCTCTGTTACAGACCTCATGGTCCCCACTCAGAGAGGAGAGTGAGATGAGGAGAGAGGAGAGGAAAAGAGGGAGATGAGGAGAGAGACATGAGGAGAGGAGAGATGTGGAGTGAGAGGAGATAGGAGAGGGAGATGAGGAGAAAGAGATACTGACATCATCCCTCCGTACTGACATCATCCCTATGTACTGACATCAGACTCAGGTGCCTGACCTCCAAACAGGATATTAATAACATCACTCATAGGCGATTGGATCTATAAAGACATCAACAAGATAGGGGGAGAGGAGAAGAGAGAGGGAGCAAGGGGAGATGAGAAGGGGAGAGGAGAAAGGAGGGAGAGGGAGGAGAGGGGGAAAGAGAGATATGAGTGCCCATTGCTGAAAGATGAACCAGTCTACTGTATTTGATTTGGTTCATTAAATCCTGACTGTGTGTTCGTACGTTGTGTATGTCTACGCTGTGTGTACGTGAGTTGTGTATGTCTACGCTGTGTGCACGTGAGTTGTGATCAGGATAACGATTTCCAGAATCAAAAGGAACACATGATTTAATACACTCTATCAAACAATTTAACTTGTTTTCAACTTCAACAGTGAGTACGCTCTCCACCACCTCCCTCTTCACCACCTCCCTCTCCACCACCTCCCTCCTTCCCTTCCTCCCTACCACCTCCCTCCCTCTCCACCACCTCCCTCCTTCCCTCCCTCTCCACCTTCATCCTCCTCCCACTCTACCTCTCGATGGCTCTTCCACCTCTCCTCTACCTCCCTCGACCACCTCCCTCTAGATGGCTCCTCTACCTCCCTCGACCACCTCCCTCTAGATGGCTCCTCTACCTCCCTCGCCCACCTCCCTCTAGATGGCTCCTCTACCTCCCTCGCCCACCTCCCTCTAGATGGCTCCTCTACCTCCCTCGACCACCTCCCTCTAGATGGCTCCTCTACCTCCCTCTAGATGGCTCCTCTACCTCCCTCTAGATGGCTCCTCTACCTCCCTCGACTACCTCCCTCTAGATGGCTCCTCTACCTCCCTCGACCACCTCCCTCTAGATGTCTTCTCTACCTCCCTCGACCACCTCCCTCTGGATGGCTCCTCTCCCTCCCCCTGGATGGCTCCTCTACCTCCCTCTAGATGGCACCTCTACCTCCCTCTAGATGGCTCCTCTACCTCCCTCTGGATGGCTCCTCTACCTCCCTCTAGATGGCACCTCTACCTCCCTCTCGATGGCTCTTCCACCTCTCCTCTACCTCCCTCGACCACCTCCCTCTAGATGGCTCATCTACCTCCCTCTCGACCACCTCCCCTCTAGATGGCTCCTCTACCTCCCTCGGCCACCTCCCTCTAGATGGCTCCTCTACCTCCCTCGGCCACCTCCCTCTAGATGGCTCCTCTACCTCCTCGACCACCTCCCTCTAGATGGCTCCTCTACCTCCCTCTAGATGGCTCCTCTACCTCCCTCTAGATGGCTCCTCTACCTCCCTCGACTACCTCCCTCTAGATGGCTCCTCTACCTCCCTCCACCACCTCCCTCTAGATGTCTTCTCTACCTCCCTTGACCACCTCCCTCTGGATGGCTCCTCTCCCTCCCTCTGGATGGCTCCTCTACCTCCCTCTAGATGGCACCTCTACCTCCCTCTAGATGACACCTCTACCTCCCTCTAGATGGCTCCTCTACCTCCCACCTAGATGGCTCCTCTACCTCCCTCGACCACCTCCTCTAGATGGCTCCCACTCTCCTCCCTCTAGATGGCTCCTCTACCTCCCTCGACCACCTCCCTCTAGATGGCTCCTCTACCTCCCTCTAGATGGCTCCTCTACCTCCCTCTAGATGGCTCCTCTACCTCCCTCGACCACCTCCCTCTAGATGGCTCCTCTACCTCCCTCGACCACCTCCCTCTAGATGTCTTCTCTACCTCCCTCGACCACCTCCCTCTAGATGGCTCCTCTACCTCCCTCGACCACCTCCCTCTAGGAGTCTCCTCTACCTCCCTCGACCACCTCCCTCTAGATGGCTCCTCTCACTCCCTCGACCACCTCCCTCTAGATGGCTCCTCTACCTCCCTCTAGATGGCTCCTCTCCCTCCCTCGACCACCTCCCTCTAGATGTCTTCTCTACCTCCCTTGACCACCTCCCTCTGGATGGCTCCTCTCCTCCCTCTGGATGGCTCCTCTACCTCCCTCTAGATGGCACCTCTACCTCCCTCTAGATGGCTCCTCTACCTCCCTCTAGATGGCTCCTCTACCTCCCTCGACCACCTCCCTCTAGATGGCTCCTCTCCCTCCCTCTAGATGGCTCCTCTACCTCCCTCTAGATGGCTCCTCTCCCTCCCTCTAGATGGCTCCTTTACCTCCCTCTAGATGGCTCCTCTACCTCCCCGACCACCTCCCTCTAGGAGGCTCCTCTACCTCCCTCGACCACCTCCCTCTAGATGGCTCCTCTCACTCCCTCGACCACCTCCCTCTAGATGGCTCCTCTACCTCCCTCTAGATGGCTCCTCGACCACCTCCCTCTATGAGGCTCCTCTACCTCCCTCGACCACCTCCCTCTAGGAGGCTCCTCTACCTCCCTCGACCACCTCCCTCTATGAGGCTCCTCTACCTCCCTCGACCACCTCCCTCTAGATGGCTCCTCTCCCTCCCTCTAGATGGATCCTCTACCTCCCTCGAGATGGCTCCTCTACCTCCCTCGAGATGGCTCCTCTACCTCCCTCGAGATGGCTCCTCTACCTCCCTCTAGATGGCTCCTCTACCTCCCTCTAGATGGCTCCTCCACCTCCCTCTAGATGGCTCCTCCACCTCCCTCTAGATGGCTCCTCTACCTCCCTCTAGATGGCTCCTCTACCTCCCTCTAGATGGCTCCTCTACCTCCCTCTAGATGGCTCCTCTACCTCCCTCTAGATGGCTCCTCTACCTCCCTCTAGATGGCTCCTCCACCTCCCTCTAGATGGCTCCTCTACCTCCCTCTAGATGGCTCCTCCACCTCCCTCTAGATGGCTCCTCCACCTCCCTCTAGATGGCTCCTCTACCTCCCTCTAGATGGCTCCTCCACCTCCCTCTAGATGGCTCCCATCTGTTCCTCGGTAGGCTGTCATTGAAAATAAGAATTTGTTCTTAACTGACTTGCCTGGTTAAAAAAGGTAGAATAAAATTCATCAAAACTGCCATCTAGTGGTGAAACACAGCCATGACAACCTAAAGGGACATCCCTATCCAATTTTACCTTTATTTAACTCAGCAAGTCAATTAAGAACAAATCCTTATTTTCAATGACAGCCTATCGGGAACAGTGGGTTAATTGCCTTGTTCAGGGGCAGAAGGACCGATGTTGCCACTTGTCAGCTTGAAACCTGTTGGTTTCTAGTCCAACTCTCTAACCACTAGGCCACCTGCCTCCCTAACCACTAGGCCGCCTGCCTCCCTAACCACTAGGCCGCCTGCCTCCCCTAACCACTAGGCCGCCTGCCTCCCTAACCACTAGGCCGCCTGCCTCCCTAACCACTAGGCCGCCTGCCTCCCCTAACCACTAGGCCGCCTGCCTCCTCTACACCAACCACTAGGCCACCTGCCTCCTCTACACCAACCACTAGGCTACCTGCCTCCTCTACACCAACCACTAGGCTACCTGCCTCCTCTACACCAACCACTAGGCTACCTGCCTCCTCTACACCAACCACTAGGCTACCTGCCTCCTCTACACCAACCACTAGGCTACCTGCCTCCTCTACACCAACCACTAGGCTACCTGCCTCCTCTACACCAACCACTAGGCTACCTGCCTCCTCTACACCAACCACTAGGCTACCTGCCTCCTCTACACCAACCACTAGGCTACCTGCCTCCTCTACACCAACCACTAGGCTACCTGCCTCCTCTACACCAACCACTAGGCTACCTGCCTCCTCTACACCAACCACTAGGCTACCTGCCTCCTCTACACCAACCACTAGGCTACCTGCCTCCTCTACACCAACCACTAGGCTACCTGCCTCCTCTACACCAACCACTAGGCTACCTGCCTCCTCTACACCAACCACTAGGCTACCTGCCTCCTCTACACCAACCACTAGGCTACCTGCCTCCTCTACACCAACCACTAGGCTACCTGCCACCTCTACACTCTAACCACTAGGCTACCTGCCTCCTCTACACCAACCACTAGGCTACCTGCCTCCTCTACACCAACCACTAGGCTACCTGCCTCCTCTACACCAACCACTAGGCTACCTGCCTCCTCTACACCAACCACTAGGCTACCTGCCTCCTCTACACCAACCACTAGGCTACCTGCCTCCTCTACACCAACCACTAGGCTACCTGCCTCCTCTACACCAACCACTAGGCTACCTGCCTCCTCTACACCAACCACTAGGCTACCTGCCTCCTCTACACCAACCACTAGGCTACCTGCCTCCTCTACACCAACCACTAGGCTACCTGCCTCCTCTACACCAACCACTAGGCTACCTGCCTCCTCTACACCAACCACTAGGCTACCTGCCTCCTCTACACCAACCACTAGGCTACCTGCCTCCTCTACACCAACCACTAGGCTACCTGCCTCCTCTACACCAACCACTAGGCTACCTGCCTCCTCTACACTCTAACCACTAGGCTACCTGCCTCCTCTACACTCTAACCACTAGACTACCTGCCTCCTCTACACTCTAACCACTAGGCTACCTGCCTCCTCTACACTCTAACCACTAGACTACCTGCCTCCTCTACACTCTAACCACTAGGCTACCTGCCTCCTCTACACCAACCACTAGGCTACCTGCCTCCTCTACACCAACCACTAGGCTACCTGCCTCCTCTACACTCTAACCACTAGGCTACCTGCCTCCTCTACACCAACCACTAGGCTACCTGCCTCCTCTACACCAACCACTAGGCTACCTGCCTCCTCTACACCAACCACTAGGCTACCTGCCTCCTCTACACTCTAACCACTAGGCTACCTGCCTCCTCTACACTCTAGCCACTAGGCTACCTGCCTCCTCTACACTCTAGCCACTAGGCTACCCTGCCACCTCTACACTCTAACCACTAGACTACCTGCCACCTCTACACTCTAACCACTAGGCTACCTGCCTCCTCTACACTCTAACCACTAGGCTACCTGCCACCTCTACACTCTAACCACTAGACTACCTGCCTCCTCTACACTCCAACCACTAGGCTACCTGCCTCCTCTACACTCTAACCACTAGGCTACCTGCCTCCTCTACACTCTAACCACTAGGCTACCTGCCTCCTCTACACTCTAACCACTAGGCTACCTGCCTCCTCTACACTCTAACCACTAGGCTACCTGCCACCTCTACACTCTAACCACTAGGCTACCTGCCTCCTCTACACTCTAACCACTAGACTACCTGCCTCCTCTACACTCTAACCACTAGGCTACCTGCCTCCTCTACACTCTAACCACTAGGCTACCTGCCACCTCTACACTCTAACCACTAGGCTACCTGCCACCTCTACACTCTAACCACTAGGCTACCTGCCACCTCTACACTCTAACCACTAGGCTACCTGCCTCCTCTACACTCTAACCACTAGGCTACCTGCCTCCTCTACACTCTAACCACTAGGCTACCTGCCTCCTCTACACTCTAACCACTAGGCTACCTGCCTCCTCTACACTCTAACCACTAGGCTACCTGCCTCCTCTACACTCTAACCACTAGGCTACCTGCCTCCTCTACACCAACCACTAGGCTACCTGCCTCCTCTACACCAACCACTAGGCTACCTGCCTCCTCTACACCAACCACTAGGCTACCTGCCTCCTCTACACCAACCACTAGGCTACCTGCCTCCTCTACACCAACCACTAGGCTACCTGCCTCCTCTACACCAACCACTAGGCTACCTGCCACCTCTACACTCTAACCACTAGGCTACCTGCCTCCTCTACACCAACCACTAGGCTACCTGCCTCCTCTACACCAACCACTAGGCTACCTGCCTCCTCTACACCAACCACTAGGCTACCTGCCTCCTCTACACCAACCACTAGGCTACCTGCCTCCTCTACACCAACCACTAGGCTACCTGCCTCCTCTACACCAACCACTAGGCTACCTGCCCCCTCTACACCAACCACTAGGCTACCTGCCTCCTCTACACCAACCACTAGGCTACCTGCCTCCTCTACACTCAACCACTAGGCTACCTGCCTCCTCTACACCAACCACTAGGCTACCTGCCTCCTCTACACCAACCACTAGGCTACCTGCCTCCTCTACACCAACCACTAGGCTACCTGCCTCCTCTACACCAACCACTAGGCTACCTGCCTCCTCTACACCAACCACTAGGCTACCTGCCTCCTCTACACCAACCACTAGGCTACCTGCCTCCTCTACACTAACCACTAGGCTACCTGCCTCCTCTACACCAACCACTAGGCTACCTGCCTCCTCTACACTCTAACCACTAGGCTACCTGCCTCCTCTACACTCTAACCACTAGGCTACCTGCCTCCTCTACACTCTAACCACTAGGCTACCTGCCTCCTCTACACTCTAACCACTAGACTACCTGCCTCCTCTACACTCTAACCACTAGGCTACCTGCCTCCTCTACACCAACCACTAGGCTACCTGCCTCCTCTACACCAACCACTAGGCTACCTGCCTCCTCTACACTCTAACCACTAGGCTACCTGCCTCCTCTACACCAACCACTAGGCTACCTGCCTCCTCTACACCAACCACTAGGCTACCTGCCTCCTCTACACCAACCACTAGGCTACCTGCCTCCTCTACACTCTAACCACTAGGCTACCTGCCTCCTCTACACTCTAACCACTAGGCTACCTGCCTCCTCTACACTCTAACCACTAGGCTACCCTGCCACCTCTACACTCTAACCACTAGACTACCTGCCACCTCTACACTCTAACCACTAGGCTACCTGCCTCCTCTACACTCTAACCACTAGGCTACCTGCCACCTCTACACTCTAACCACTAGACTACCTGCCTCCTCTACACTCCAACCACTAGGCTACCTGCCTCCTCTACACTCTAACCACTAGGCTACCTGCCTCCTCTACACTCTAACCACTAGGCTACCTGCCTCCTCTACACTCTAACCACTAGGCTACCTGCCTCCTCTACACTCTAACCACTAGGCTACCTGCCACCTCTACACTCTACCCACTAGGCTACCTGCCTCCTCTACACTCTAACCACTAGACTACCTGCCTCCTCTACACTCTAACCACTAGGCTACCTGCCTCCTCTACACTCTAACCACTAGGCTACCTGCCACCTCTACACTCTAACCACTAGGCTACCTGCCACCTCTACACTCTAACCACTAGGCTACCTGCCACCTCTACACTCTAACCACTAGGCTACCTGCCTCCTCTACACTCTAACCACTAGGCTACCTGCCTCCTCTACACTCTAACCACTAGGCTACCTGCCTCCTCTACACTCTAACCACTAGACTACCTGCCTCCTCTACACTCTAACCACTAGGCTACCTGCCTCCTCTACACTCTAACCACTAGGCTACCTGCCTCCTCTACACTCTAACCACTAGGCTACCTGCCTCCTCTACACTCTAACCACTAGGCTACCTGCCTCCTCTACACTCTAACCACTAGGCTACCTGCCTCCTCTACACTCTAACCACTAGGCTACCTGCCTCCTCTACACTCTAACCACTAGGCTACCTGCCTCCTCTACACTCTAACCACTAGGCTACCTGCCTCCTCTACACTCTAACCACTAGGCTACCTGCCTCCTCTACACTCTAACCACTAGACTACCTGCCTCCTCTACACTCTAACCACTAGACTACCTGCCTCCTCTACACTCTAACCACTAGGCTACCTGCCTCCTCTACACTCTAACCACTAGGCTACCTGCCTCCTCTACACTCTAACCACTAGGCTACCTGCCTCCTCTACACTCTAACCACTAGGCTACCTGCCTCCTCTACACTCTAACCACTAGGCTACCTGCCTCCTCTACACTCTAACCACTAGGCTACCTGCCTCCTCTACACTCTAACCACTAGGCTACCTGCCGTCCCTACACTCTAACCACTAGGCTACCTGCCTCCTCTACACTCTAACCACTAGGCTACCTGCCTCCTCTACACTCTAACCACTAGGCTACCTGCCGTCCCTACACTCTAACCACTAGGCTACCTGCCTCCTCTACACTCTAACCACTAGGCTACCTGCCGTCCCTACACTCTAACCACTAGGCTACCTGCCTCCTCTACACTCTAACCACTAGGCTACCTGCCTCCTCTACACTCTAACCACTAGGCTACCTGCCTCCTCTACACTCTAACCACTAGGCTACCTGCCACCTCTACACTCTAACCACTAGGCTACCTGCCTCCTCTACACTCTAACCACTAGGCTACCTGCCTCCTCTACACTCTAACCACTAGGCTACCTGCCTCCTCTACACTCTAACCACTAGGCTACCTGCCTCCTCTACACTCTAACCACTAGGCTACCTGCCTCCTCTACACTCTAACCACTAGGATACCCTGCCACCTCTACACTCTAACCACTAGGCTACCTGCCTCCTCTACACTCTAACCACTAGGCTACCTGCCTCCTCTACACTCTAACCACTAGGCTACCTGCCTCCTCTACACTCTAACCACTAGGCTACCTGCCTCCTCTACACTCTAACCACTAGGCTACCTGCCTCCTCTACACTCTAACCACTAGGCTACCTGCCTCCTCTACACTCTAACCACTAGGCTACCTGCCCCCTCTACACTCTAACCACTAGGCTACCTGCCTCCTCTACACTCTAACCACTAGGCTACCTGCCTCCTCTACACTCTAACCACTAGGCTACCTGCCCCCTCTACACTCTAACCACTAGGCTACCTGCCTCCTCTACACTCTAACCACTAGGCTACCTGCCTCCTCTACACTCTAACCACTAGGCTACCTGCCTCCTCTACACTCTAACCACTAGGCTACCTGCCTCCTCTACACTCTAACCACTAGGTTACCCTGCCACCTCTACACTCTAACCACTAGTCTACCTGCCCCCTCTACACTCTAACCACTAGGCTACCTGCCGCCTCTACGCTCTAACCACTAGGCTACCTGCCTCCTCTACACTCTAACCACTAGGCTACCTGCCACCTCTACACTCTAACCACTAGTCTACCTGCCTCCTCTACACTCTAACCACTAGTCTACCTGCCTCCTCTACACTCTAACCACTAGGCTACCTGCCGCCTCTACACTCTAACCACTAGGCTACCTGCCTCCTCTACACTCTAACCACTAGGCTACCTGCCTCCTCTACACTCTAACCACTAGGCTACCTGCCGCCTCTACACTCTAACCACTAGGCTACCTGCCTCCTCTACACTCTAACCACTAGGCTACCTGCCTCCTCTACACTCTAACCACTAGGCTACCTGCCTCCTCTACACTCTAACCACTAGGCTACCTGCCTCCTCTCCACTCTAACCACTAGGCTACCTGCCTCCTCTACACTCTAACCACTAGGCTACCTGCCTCCTCTACACTCTAACCACTAGGCTACCTGCCTCCTCTACACTCTAACCACTAGGCTACCTGCCTCCTCTACACTCTAACCACTAGGCTACCTGCCACCTCTACACTCTAACCACTAGGCTACCTGCCACCTCTACACTCTAACCACTAGGCTACCTGCCTCCTCTACACTCTAACCACTAGGCTACCTGCCTCCTCTACACTCTAACCACTAGGCTACCTGCCTCCTCTACACTCTAACCACTAGGCTACCTGCCTCCTCTACACTCTAACCACTAGGCTACCTGCCTCCTCTACACTCTAACCACTAGGCTACCTGCCTCCTCTACACTCTAACCACTAGGCTACCTGCCTCCTCTACACTCTAACCACTAGGCTACCTGCCTCCTCTACACTCTAACCACTAGGCTACCTGCCCCCTCTACACTCTAACCACTAGGCTACCTGCCTCCTCTACACTCTAACCACTAGGCTACCTGCCCCTCTACACTCTAACCACTAGGCTACCTGCCTCCTCTACACTCTAACCACTAGGCTACCTGCCTCCTCTACACTCTAACCACTAGGCTACCTGCCTCCTCTCCACTCTAACCACTAGGCTACCTGCCTCCTCTCCACTCTAACCACTAGGCTACCTGCCTCCTCTACACTCTAACCACTAGGCTACCTGCCTCCTCTACACTCTAACCACTAGGCTACCTGCCTCCTCTACACTCTAACCACTAGGCTACCTGCCTCCTCTACACTCTAACCACTAGGCTACCTGCCTCCTCTACACTCTAACCACTAGGCTACCTACCTCCTCTACACTCTAACCACTAGGCTACCTGCCTCCTCTACACTCTAACCACTAGGCTACCTGCCTCCTCTACACCAACCACTAGGCTACCTGCCTCCTCTACACTAACCACTAGGCTACCTGCCTCCTCTACACCAACCACTAGGCTACCTGCCTCCTCTACACTCTAGCCACTAGGCTACCTGCCTCCTCTACACTCTAGCCACTAGGCTACCCGCCTCCTGCCACTGTCCGTATTTAGAATACACAGATTAAATGCTCAACACCTGGTCCTTTTTATTTACAAACATTAAACAGTTTAGAGGGTAAATTCCTTTTAAACGAGGCCCCTTTATACATCAGTGAGTCATTACAACAAGCCTCCCTGCTTCCAACCGCAGAGTTTCAGTGACGTGACCATAAACATGTGAGAAGTCCTTTTTCTAACACTCGTTTGAGCTACTAATATTTTAGTCATCTCAAAAAATGAAAAATACAAAAATAAATCTTAACATATTTCAACAAACAAAAGAATACAATCTAACTATTTAAGAAAAAACTCATTTACTTCATCAACAAGAAAAAACAATAGAGAAGTATCTCCAATACAACACATTTATTAGATTCATTTAATAGAGCCTCATTTATCAATTTACTTCATCAACAAGAAAAAAACAAATCCCAAGTACAACTGTGATTTAAAACTCCCTTATAGCTCTTAACTACACGTGTCCAGCTATTGTTGTGGATAGCCATCGATTGCATATTAAAAGCTACGGACAAGTAGAGTAGTTAATTAACTAGGAAGAACGCCAAAACTACATCTTAGTCAGAGACATAAGGTATGTGGACATGTACAGTAGTTAATTATCTAGGAAGAACAACAAAACTGCATCTTAGTCAGAGACATAGGGTATGTGGACATGTATAGTAGTTAATTATCTAGGAAGAACACCAAAACTGAATCTTTGAGACATGTCCCAAACTGCCCCCTATTCCCTACATAATGCACTACTTTTGACCAGAGCCCTATGGGTAGTAGTGCACTATGTAGGGAACAGGAAGCCATTTGAGTCACAAGCCAATAGTATAAATCGGTACATTGTTCCCTAAAAGAAAGGTCAACCAGCTCTAAATACGTGGTCAACACGAGGTCATAGTCAAGATCTCCACCGTCGTGTTCGAGGTTGATGTCGTCGTCGTCGTCTCTTCCTCAATCTGCTGCAATGCATTCTGGTCACAGGGAGGTGGCAAGGTGGGCTGAAAGGTTGATAAGAGAACATCTGATTATGTCTGATCTAATAAAAACATCTGATGTAGTAATGACACATCATCTAATTACAGAGTACATGTACAGGACTTCCAAAATGGCAGGCCCACCTTCTCTAAATAGACATTCATGTCAGGTATGTTCTCAATACATGGGGGGTACATGGGGGGCTTCTTATCGGACTCCATTAGGTTCTGTAGAAATGACTTACACTTGAGTCGGATGTAGCAGGGGTCACAGTAAGGCTTCCCATTGCTGATTTTGATCTGGGCTCTGACCTCTGACCCTCCTCAATCGGCACCTGCAGTCCACACACTGAGGGAGAGGAGAAGATGGACTGAATCGGGAAAATCAACTAAAACACTGATTAGCATCATTCAACCAGTGATTACCAGCCCTACCACCGCAGGAGGAGAGAGTTAGCATTACCAGCCCTACCACCGTGGAGGAGAGGTTAGCATTACCAGCCCTACCACCGTGGAGGAGAGAGTTAGCATTACCAGCCCTACCACCGTGGAGGAGAGTTAGCATTAGCAGCCCTACGACCGTGGAGAGAGAGAGTTAGCATTACCAGCCCTACCACCGTGGAGAGAGAGTTAGCATTACCAGCCCTACCACCGCGGGAGGAGAGAGTTAGCATTACCAGCCCTACCACCATGGAGAGAGAGTTAGCATTACCAGCCCTACCACCGTGGAGGAGAGAGTTAGCATTACCAGCCCTACCACCGTGGAGAGAGAGAGTTAGCATTACCAGCCCTACCACCGTGGAGAGAGAGTTAGCATTACCAGCCCTACCACCGTGGAGGAGAGAGTTAGCATTACCAGCCCTACCACCGTGGAGAGAGAGTTAGCATTACCAGCCCTACCACCATGGAGAGAGAGTTAGCATTACCAGCCCTACCACCGTGGAGAGAGAGAGTTAGCATTACCAGCCCTACCACCGTGGAGAGAGAGAGTTAGCATTACCAGCCCTACCACCATGTGGAGAGAGAGAGTTAGCATTACCACCGCGGGAGGAGAGAGAGTTAGCATTACCAGCCCTACCACCATGTGGAGAGAGAGTTAGCATTACCACCGCGGGAGGAGCGAGTTAGCATTACCAGCCCTACCACCGCAGGAGGAGAGAGTTAGCATTACCACCGCGGGAGGAGAGAGTTAGCATTACCAGCCCTACCACCGTGGAGAGAGAGAGAGTTAGCATTACCAGCCCTACCACCATGTGGAGAGAGAGAGTTAGCATTACCAGCCCTACCACCGTGGAGAGAGAGAGTTAGCATTACCACTGCGGGAGGAGCGAGTTAGCATTACCAGCCCTACCACCGTGGAGAGAGTTAGCATTACCAGCCCTACCACCATGTGGAGAGAGAGAGTTAGCATTACCAGCCCTACCACCGTGGGAGGAGAGAGAGAGTTAGCATTACCAGCCCTACCACCATGTGGAGAGAGAGAGCATTATCAGCCCTACCACCATGTGGAGAGAGAGTTAGCATTATCAGCCCTACCACCGCGGGAGGAGCGAGTTAGCATTACCAGCCCTACCACCGCGGGAGGAGCGAGTTAGCATTACCACCGCGGGAGGAGAGAGAGTTAGCATTACCAGCCCTACCACCATGTGGAGAGAGAGAGTTAGCATTACCACCGCGGGAGGAGCCGGTTAGCATTACCAGCCCTACCACCGCGGGAGGAGAGAGTTAGCATTACCACCGCGGGAGGAGAGAGTTAGCATTACCAGCCCTACCACCGTGGAGAGAGAGAGAGAGTTAGCATTACCAGCCCTACCACCATGTGGAGAGAGAGAGTTAGCATTACCAGCCCTACCACCGCGGGAGGAGCGAGTTAGCATTACCAGCCCTACCACAGCGGGAGGAGAGAGAGTTAGCATTACCAGACCTACCACCGCGGGGAGAGAGAGAGTTAGCATTACCACCGCGGGAGGAGAGAGAGTTAGCATTACCAGCCCTACCACCATGTGGAGAGAGAGAGTTAGCATTACCAGCCCTACCACCGTGGGAGGAGCGAGTTAGCATTACCACCGCGGGAGGAGAGAGAGTTAGCATTACCAGCCCTACCACCATGTGGAGAGAGAGAGTTAGCATTACCAGCCCTACCACCGCGGGAGGAGCGAGTTAGCATTACCAGCCCTACCACTGCGGGAGGAGAGAGAGTTAGCATTACCAGCCCTACCACCGCGGGAGGAGCGAGAGTTAGCATTACCACCACGGGAGGAGAGAGAGTTAGCATTACCAGCCCTACCACCATGTGGAGAGAGAGAGTTAGCATTACCAGCCCTACCACCGCGGGAGGAGCGAGTTAGCATTACCAGCCCTACCACCGCGGGAGGAGAGAGAGTTAGCATTACCAGCCCTACCACCGCGGGAGGAGCGAGAGTTAGCATTACCACCGCGGGAGGAGAGAGAGTTAGCATTACCAGCCCTACCACCATGTGGAGAGAGCGAGTAAGCATTAACACCGCGGGAGGAGAGAGAGTTAGCATTACCAGCCCTACCACCGTGGAGAGAGAGAGTTAGCATTACCAGCCCTACCACCATGTGGAGAGAGAGTTAGCATTACCACCGCGGGAGGAGCGAGTTAGCATTACCAGCCCTACCACCGTGGGAGGAGAGAGAGTTAGCATTACCACCGCGGGAGGAGAGAGAGTTAGCATTACCAGCCCTACCACCGCGGGAGAGAGAGTTAGCATTACCACCGCGGGAGGAGAGAGAGTTAGCATTACCAGCCCGACCACCATGTGGAGAGAGCGAGTAAGCATTAACACCGCGGGAGGAGAGAGAGTTAGCATTACCAGCCCTACCACCGTGGAGAGAGAGAGAGTTAGCATTACCAGCCCTACCACCGTGGAGAGAGAGTTAGCATTACCAGCCCTACCACCATGTGGAGAGAGAGAGTTAGCATTACCAGCCCTACCACCGCAGGAGGAGCGAGTTAGCATTACCAGCCCTACCACCGCGGGAGGAGAGAGAGTTGGCATTACCAGCCCTACCACCATGTGGAGAGAGAGAGTTAGCATTATCAGCCCTACCACCATGTGGAGAGAGAGAGTTAGCATTACCAGCCCTACCACCATGTGGAGAGAGAGAGTTAGCATTACCAGCCCTACCACCGTGGGGAGAGAGAGAGAGTTAGCATTACCAGCCCTACCACCATGTGGAGAGAGAGAGAGTTAGCATTACCAGCCCTACCACCGTGGAGAGAGAGAGTTAGCATTACCAGCCCTACCACCATGTGGAGAGAGAGAGTTAGCATTACCAGCCCTACCACCATGTGGAGAGAGAGAGTTAGCATTACCAGCCCTACCACCATGTGGAGAGAGAGAGTTAGCATTATCAGCCCTACCACCGTGGAGAGAGAGAGTTAGCATTACCAGCCCTACCACCATGTGGAGAGAGAGAGTTAGCATTACCAGCCCTACCACCGCAGGAGGAGCGAGTTAGCATTACCAGCCCTACCACCGCGGGAGGAGAGAGTTAGCATTACACCGCGGGAGGAGAGAGAGTTAGCATTACCAGCCCTACCACCATGTGGAGAGAGCGAGTAAGCATTAACACCGCGGGAGGAGAGAGAGTTAGCATTACCAGCCCTACCACCGTGGAGAGAGAGAGTTAGCATTACCAGCCCTACCACCGTGGAGAGAGAGAGAGTTAGCATTACCAGCCCTACCACCGTGGAGAGAGAGTTAGCATTACCAGCCCTACCACCATGTGGAGAGAGAGAGTTAGCATTACCAGCCCTACCACCGCAGGAGGAGCGAGTTAGCATTACCAGCCCTACCACCGCGGAGAGAGAGAGTTGGCATTACCAGCCCTACCACCATGTGGAGAGAGAGAGTTAGCATTATCAGCCCTACCACCGTGGAGAGAGAGAGAGAGAGTTAGCATTACCAGCCCTACCACCGTGGATAGAGAGAGAGTTAGCATTACCAGCCCTACCATCATGTGGAGAGAGAGAGAGTTAGCATTACCAGCCCTACCACCGTGTGGGAGGAGAGAGAGTTAGCATTACTAGAGAGTTAAGAGGGTGAGGCAGGGAGAAACCAAGGAAAACCCCAAAGAAAGGTGACACCTCATGGATTCCTGTCAGACGTCAAGAACCCGCCATTCAGTTAGAACAGACAGTGAGCAGGTGAAGCCAGTCAGTCAGCTACAGAGCCCAGGTGAAGCCAGTCAGTCAGCTACAGAGCCCAGGTGAAGCCAGCCAGTCAGTCAGCTACAGAGCCCAGGTGAAGCCAGCCAGTCAGTCAGCTACAGAGCCCAGGTGAAGCCAGCCAGTCAGTCAGCTACAGAGCCCAGGTGAAGCCAGCCAGTCAGTCAGCTACAGAGCCCAGGTGAAGCCAGCCAGTCAGTCAGCTACAGAGCCCAGGTGAAGCCAGCCAGTCAGCTACAGAGCCCAGGTGAAGCCAGCCAGTCAGTCAGCTACAGAGCCCAGGTGAAGCCAGCCAGTCAGTCAGCTACAGAGCCCAGGTGAAGCCAGCCAGTCAGTCAGCTACAGAGCCCAGGTGAAGCCAGCCAGTCAGCCAGTTACAGAGCCCAGGTGAAGCCAGCCAGTCAGCCAGTTACAGAGCCCAGGTGAAGCCAGCCAGTCAGCCAGCTACAGAGCCCAGGTGAAGCCAGCCAGTCAGTCAGCTACAGAGCCCAGGTGAAGCCAGTCAGTCAGTCAGCTACAGAGCCCAGGTGAAGTCAGCCAGTCAGTCAGCTACAGAGCCCAGGTGAAGCCAGTCAGTCAGTCAGCTACAGAGCCCAGGTGAAGCCAGCCAGTCAGTCAGCTACAGAGCCCAGGTGAAGCCAGTCAGTCAGTCAGCTACAGAGCCCAGGTGAAGCCAGTCAGTCAGTCAGCTACAGAGCCCAGGTGAAGTCAGCCAGTCAGTCAGCTACAGAGCCCAGGTGAAGCCAGTCAGTCAGTCAGCTACAGAGCCCAGGTGAAGCCAGTCAGTCAGTCAGCTACAGAGCCCAGGTGAAGCCAGTCAGTCAGTCAGCTACAGAGCCCAGGTGAAGCCAGTCAGTCAGTCAGCTACAGAGCCCAGGTGAAGCCAGTCAGTCAGTCAGCTACAGAGCCCAGGTGAAGCCAGTCAGTCAGTCAGCTACAGAGCCCAGGTGAAGCCAGTCAGTCAGTCAGCTACAGAGCCCAGGTGAAGCCAGTCAGTCAGTCAGCTACAGAGCCCAGGTGAAGCCAGTCAGTCAGTCAGCTACAGAGCCCAGGTGAAGCCAGTCAGTCAGTCAGCTACAGAGCCCAGGTGAAGCCAGTCAGTCAGTCAGCTACAGAGCCCAGGTGAAGCCAGTCAGTCAGTCAGCTACAGAGCCCAGGTGAAGCCAGTCAGTCAGTCAGCTACAGAGCCCAGGTGAAGCCAGTCAGTCAGTCAGCTACAGAGCCCATTAGCTCATGCTGTGAAGGGTGATTGAGTGTGCTGACAGGTTTTGTAGAGGACCTCTCCTCCAACCAGGTGAATGGAGGTCCAGACCAGACTCACCTGAAAACAGGCCAGATGGAAGCAGAGGTTCAGGGTCTCAATGACCATGGCAGCCCCTCTGCCCATAGGACACACACACACTGAACACACCTGACGAGAAGTCAGCACTCTGGAGGGAGAGAGGGAACACACGGGATGAGAGGGGATCAGAGGGATCAGACCGATCCACAAGGTCTGGGGGTAAGATGAGAGGGGATGACTGACTGATCCACAAGGTCTGGGGGTAAGATGAGAGGGGATGACTGACTGATCCACAAGGTCTGGGGGTAAGATGAGAGGGGATGACTGACTGATCCACAAGGTCTGGGGTAAGATGAGAGGGGAT
This sequence comes from Oncorhynchus keta, assembly GCF_023373465.1. Taxonomy (NCBI): domain Eukaryota; kingdom Metazoa; phylum Chordata; class Actinopteri; order Salmoniformes; family Salmonidae; genus Oncorhynchus; species Oncorhynchus keta. The sequence goes on along the minus strand of NW_026288944.1, from coordinate 140,628 downwards.
GACTGACTGATCCACAAGGTCTGGGGGTAAGATGAGAGGGGGATCAGACTGATCCACAAGGTCTGGGGGTAAGATGAGAGGGGGATCAGACTGATCCACAAGGTCTGGGGGTAAGATGAGAGGGGGATCAGACTGATCCACAAGGTCTGGGGTAAGATGAGAGGGGATCAGACTGATCCACAAGGTCTGGGGGTAAGATGAGAGGGGATGACTGACTGATCCACAAGGTCTGGGGGTAAGATGAGAGGGGGATCAGACTGATCCACAAGGTCTGGGGGTAAGATGAGAGGGGGGATGACTGACTGATCCACAAGGTCTGGGGGTAAGATGAGAGGGGACCAGACTGATCCACAAGGTCTGGGGGTAAGATGAGAGGGGATCAGACTGATCCACAAGGTCTGGGGGTAAGATGAGAGGGGGATCAGACTGATCCACAAGGTCTGGGGGTAAGATGAGAGGGGATGACTGACTGATCCACAAGGTCTGGGGTAAGATGAGAGGGGGATGACTGACTGATCCACAAGGTCTGGGGTAAGATGAGAGGGGATCAGACTGATCCACAAGGTCTGGGGGTAAGATGAGGGGGATGACTGACTGATCCACAAGGTCTGGGGGTAAGATGAGAGGGGATGACTGACTGATCCACAAGGTCTGGGGTAAGATGAGAGGGGATGACTGACTGATCCACAAGGTCTGGGGGTAAGATGAGAGGGGATGACTGACTGATCCACAAGGTCTGGGGTTAAGATGAGAGGGGGATCAGACTGATCCACAAGGTCTGGGGGTAAGATGAGAGGGGGATGACTGACTGATCCACAAGGTCTGGGGGTAAGATGAGAGGGGATGACTGACTGATCCACAAGGTCTGGGGTAAGATGAGAGGGGGATCAGACTGATCCACAAGGTCTGGGGGTAAGATGAGAGGGGGATCAGACTGATCCACAAGGTCTGGGGGTAAGATGAGAGGGGATGACTGACTGATCCACAAGGTCTGGGGGTAAGATGAGAGGGGGATGACTGACTGATCCACAAGGTCTGGGGGTAAGATGAGAGGGGGATCAGACTGATCCACAAGGTCTGGGGTAAGATGAGAGGGGATCAGACTGATCCACAAGGTCTGGGGGTAAGATGAGGGGGGGATCAGAGGGACCAGACTGATCCACAAGGTCTGGGGGTAAGATGAGAGGGGGATCAGACTGATCCACAAGGTCTGGGGTAAGATGAGAGGGGATGACTGACTGATCCACAAGGTCTGGGGTAAGATGAGAGGGGATATCAGACTGATCCACAAGGTCTGGGGGTAAGATGAGGGGGATCAGACTGATCCACAAGGTCTGGGGGTAAGATGAGAGGGGATCAGACTGATCCACAAGGTCTGGGGGTAAGATGAGGGGGATCAGAGGGACCAGACTGATCCACAAGGTCTGGGGGTAAGATGAGAGGGGATCAGACTGATCCACAAGGTCTGGGGGTAAGATGAGAGGGGGACCAGACTGATCCACAAGGTCTGGGGATAAGATGAGAGGGGGATCAGACTGATCCACAAGGTCTAGGGGTAAGATGAGAGGGGATCAGACTGATCCACAAGGTCTAGGGGTAAGATGAGAGGGGATCAGACTGATCCACAAGGTCTGGGGTAAGATGAGAGGGGATCAGACTGATCCACAAGGTCTGGGGGTAAGATGAGAGGGGGATCAGACTGATCCACAAGGTCTGGGGTAAGATGAGAGGGGATCAGACTGATCCACAAGGTCTGGGGGTAAGATGAGAGGGGGACGACTGACTGATCCACAAGGTCTGGGGTAAGATGAGAGGGGGATCAGACTGATCCACAAGGTCTGGGGGAACACCCATTGAATGCCTTGGTATACGGCTGGACGATGAGTTTCAAGTTCACCACGAAGATAAAAACTGAAATTGGCTTTTTTTATTTTCACAAAGTCCCTTGTATTATGATGACTTATTGTATTTGCATGAAGCCTGTTCTGTTCCAGAGACTGTTTATCATGCATTCATCCTCGTTACCAATGCTCTCATTCTCCTCTCAGGGATCAGACTGTATGAGGAGACGAAAGCACTGAAACTCAAAGATGGTGGATTTGGAAAGTGTTCACACCCCCCTCGACTTCATCCACATTCTGTTACATTACAGCCTGCCAACATGATTTCTTCCTCAATCTAATCACAAGACCCCATAGTGACATCACAAGACCCCATAGTGACATCACAAGACCCCATAGTGACAAAGGGAACACAAGTTTTTAGACACTTTACGAACACAGAAACACCTTATTTACAGAAGTATTCAGACAATTTGCTATGAGACTTGAAATTGATCTCAGGTGCATCCTGTTTCTATTGATCATCCTAAAGATCTGTCTACAAGTTGATTGGAAGTTCACCTGTGATAAATTAAATAGATTGGACATGATTTGGAAAGACACCGGTCTATAAGGTCAGAGCAAAAATCAAGCCATGAGGTCAAAGGAATTGTCCGTAGAGCTCCGGGACAGGATTGTGTCGAGGCACAGATCTGGGGAAGGGTACCCACAAATTCTGCAGCATTGAAGGTCCCCAAGAACACAGCGGCCTCCATCATTCTTAAATGGAAGAAGTTTGGAACCACCAAGACTCTTCCAAGAGCTGGGCGCCCGGCCAAATTGAGCAATCGGGGAGAAGGGCCTTGGTCAGGAGGTGACCAAGAACCAGATGGTCAATCTGACAGAGCTCCAGAGTTCCTCTGTGGAAATGGTTGTCCTTCTGGAAGGTTCTCCCATCTCTGCAGCACTCCACCAATCAGGCCTCTATGGTAGAATGGCCAGACAGAAGCCACTCCTCAGTGAAAGGCCTGCTTGGAGTTTGCCAAAAGGCACCTAAAGGACTCTGACCATGAGAAACAAGATTCTCTGGTCTGATGAAACCAAGATTGAACTATTTGGCCTGAATGCCAAGCATCACATCTGTAGGAAACCTGGCACCGTCCCTACAGTGAAGCTTGGTGGTGGCAGCATCACATCTGTAGGAAACCTGGCACCGTCCCTACAGTGAAGCTTGGTGGTGGCAGCATCACATCTGTAGGAAACCTGGCACCGTCCCTACGGCGAAGCTTGGTGGTGGCAGCATCACGTCCGTAGGAAACCTGGCACCGTCCCTACAGTGAAGCATTGGTGGTGGCAGCATCACGTCCGTAGGAAACCTGGCACCGTCCCTACGGCGAAGCTTGGTGGTGGCAGCATCACGTCCATAGGAAACCTGGCACCGTCCCTACAGTGAAGCTTGGTGGTGGCAGCATCACGTCCGTAGGAAACCTGGCACCGTCCCTACGGTGAAGCTTGGTGGTGGTAGCATCACGTCCGTAGGAAACCTGGCACCGTCCCTACAGTGAAGCATTGGTGGTGGTAGCATCACGTCCGTAGGAAACCTGGCACAGTCCCTACGGCGAAGCATTGGTGGTGGCAGCATCACGTCCGTAGGAAACCTGGCACCGTCCCTACAGTGAAGCATTGGTGGTGGCAGCATCACGTCCGTAGGAAACCTGGCACCGTCCCTACAGTGAAGCTTGGTGGTGGTAGCATCACGTCCGTAGGAAACCTGGCACCGTCCCTACAGTGAAGCATTGGTGGTGGCAGCATCACGTCCGTAGGAAACCTGGCACCGTCCCTACAGTGAAGCATTGGTGGTGGCAGCATCACGTCCGTAGGAAACCTGGCACCGTCCCTACAGTGAAGCTTGGTGGTGGCAGCATCATGTCTGGAGGAAACCTGGCACCGTCCCAAAGATGCGAACAATGCTTGATGGTGGCAGCATCACGTCCGTAGGAAATGGCACAGTCCCTACGGCGAAGCTTGGTGGTGGCAGCATCACGTCCGTAGGAAACCTGGCACCGTCCCCACGGCGTTAAGCTTGGTGGTGGCAGCATCACGTCCGTAGGAAACCTGGCACCGTCCCTATGGCGTATTGTGATGCATTGGTGGCAGTCATCACGGGGTAGGAAACCTGGCACCGTCCCTACAGTGAAGCATTGGTGGTGGCAGCATCACGTCCGTAGGGAAACCTGGCACCGTCCCTACGGTGAAGCTTGGTGGTGGCAGCATCACGTCGGTAGGAAACCTGGCACCGTCCCTGGTGCTGCTGTGACGGCGAAGCGTGGTGGTGGTAGCATCACGTCCGTAGGAAACCTGGCACCGTCCCTACGGCGAAGCTTGGTGGAGGCAGCATCACGTCCGTAGGAAACCTGGCACCGTCCCTACGGCGAAGCTGTGGTGGTGGCAGCATCACGTCGGTAGGAAACCTGGCACCGTCCCTACGGCGAAGCTTGGTGGTGGTAGCATCACGTCCGTAAAGAAACCTGGCACCGTCCCTACAGTGAAGCATTGGTGGTGGCAGCATCATGCTGAGGGGATGTTTTTCAACGGCAGGGACTAGGGAGACCAGTCTGGATCGAGGGAAAGATGAACGGAGCGAAGTGCTCAGGACCTCTGACTGTAGTTAAAGTTCACACAGCCAAGACAACACAGCAGTGGCTTCGGGACAGCTCTCTCGTCATACCCAAGAAGACTTGAGGCTGTAATCGCTGCCAAAGATGCCTTCAACAATGTCCTGATTAAAGGGTCTGAATACTTAGGTAAATGTGTAATCTTTAATAAACGTTCAAAATTTTTTTGTCATTATGGGGTATTGTGATGTCATTATGGGGTCTTGTGATGTCATTATGGGGTCTTGTGATGTCATTATGGGGTCTTGTGATGTCATTATGGGGTCTTGTGATGTCATTATGGGGTCTTGTGATGTCATTATGGGGTATTGTGTGTAGATTGATGAGGGGGAAAAAAACGATTTCATCCATTTTTGAACAAGGCTGTAATGTAACAAAGTCAAGGGCTCTGAACGCTTTCAAAATGCACTGTACATTTTAAACATACAACACAAGTCCTGATTGGTCCATTACCGGTGGTGCTGCTGTGAGACGGGTCGTGATTCGCCGGTGGCGGGTTCCTCTCCGGTGTTGGGCGGGGGGGAAGATGTGCTGAAGGGGCGGGGCCAGGTAGGGCTGTGCTTCTGGGTCCCGTGGGTGACCCCCAGGGCCACACCCATGCTGTGCCGGGAGGAGGGGGGCGGTACCTCCGGTTAATGGGAGAAACCCAGGGAGGAGGTGGGGGCGTTGGGGTTAGAGAGCAGGGTGGTGGAAGAGGGAAGGTTGTCCAGAGAGTCGTACCTGTCGAGAAGACAGATGGAGAGGTCAGATAAGAGGTCACGTAGAGAGAGGAACGGTCCAAATGACCCACCCCTCCCCCCTCCTCATAGGCCCTCGCTGGTTAATGGGTAGACAACCCCCTCCTACCTCCGGTTAATGGGTAGACAACCCCCTCCTACCTCCGGTTAATGGGTAGACAACCCCCTCCTACCTCCGGTTAATGGGTAGACAACCCCCTCCTACCTCCGGTTAATGGGTAGACAACCCCCTCCTACCTCCGGTTAATGGGTAGACAACCCCCTCCTACCTCCGGTTAATGGGTAGACAACCCCTCCTACCTCCGGTTAATGGGTAGACAACCCCTCCTACCTCCGGTTAATGGGTAGACAACCCCTCCTACCTCCGGTTAATGGGTAGACAACCCCCTCCTACCTCCGGTTAATGGGTAGACAACCCCCTCCTACCTCCGGTTAATGGGTAGACAACCCCTCCTACCTCCGGTTAATGGGTAGACAACCCCTCCTACCTCCGGTTAATGGGTAGACAACCCCCTCCTACCTCCGGTTAATGGGTAGACAACCCCTCCTACCTCCGGTTAATGGGTAGACAACCCCCTCCTACCTCCGGTTAATGGGTAGACAACCCCTCCTACCTCCGGTTAATGGGTAGACAACCCCTCCTACCTCCGGTTAATGGGTAGACAACCCCTCCTACCTCCGGTTAATGGGTAGACAACCCCCTCCTACCTCCGGTTAATGGGTAGACAACCCCCTCCTACCTCCGGTTAATGGGTAGACAACCCCCTCCTACCTCCGGTTAATGGGTAGACAACCCCCTCCTACCTCCGGTTAATGGGTAGACAACCCCCTCCTACCTCCGGTTAATGGGTAGACAACCCCTCCTACCTCCTCTGGTTAATGGGTAGACAACCCCCTCCTACCTCCTCAATGGGTAGGCCCTCGCTGGTTAATGTGTTGACAACCCCCTCCTACCTCCTCAGAGGCCCTCGCTGGTTAATGGATAGACAACCCCCCTTCCTACCTCCTCATAGGCCCTCGCTGGTTAATGTGTTGACAACCCCCTCCTACCTCCTCATAGGCCCTCGCTGGTTAATGGGTAGACAACCCCCCTCCTACCTCCGGTTAATGTGTTGACCCCCTCCTACCTCTGGTTAATGTGTTGACCCCCCTCCTACCTCTGGTTAATGTGTTGACCCCCCTCCTACCTCTGGTTAATGTGTTGACCCCCCTCCTACCTCTGGTTAATGTGTTGACCCCCCTCCTACCTCTGGTTAATGTGTTGACCCCCCTCCTACCTCTGGTTAATGTGTTGACCCCCCTCCTACCTCTGGTTAATGTGTTGACCCCCCTCCTACCTCTGGTTAATGTGTTGACCCCCCTCCTACCTCTGGTTAATGTGTTGACCCCCCCTCTGGTTAATGTGTTGACTCCCCTCCTACCTCTGGTTAATGTGTTGACCCCCCCTACCTCTGGTTAATGTGTTGACCCCCCTCCTACCTCTGGTTAATGTGTTGACCCCCCTCCTACCTCTGGTTAATGTGTTGACCCCCCTCCTAATGTGTTGACCCCCCCTCCTACCTCTGGTTAATGTGTTGACCCCCCTCCTACCTCTGGTTAATGTGTTGACCCCCCTCCTACCTCTGGTTAATGTGTTGACCCCCCTCCTACCTCTGGTTAATGTGTTGACCCCCTCCTACCTCTGGTTAATGTGTTGACCCCCCTCCTACCTCTGGTTAATGTGTTGACCCCCCTCCTACCTCTGGTTAATGTGTTGACCCCCTCCTACCTCTGGTTAATGTGTTGACCCCCCCTCTGGTTAATGTGTTGACTCCCCCTCCTACCTCTGGTTAATGTGTTGACCCCCTCCTACCTCTGGTTAATCTGGTTAATGTTGACCCCCCTCCTACCTCTGGTTAATGTGTTGACCCCCCCCTACCTCTGGTTAATGTGTTGACCCCCTCCTACCTCTGGTTAATGTGTTGACCCCCTCCTACCTCTGGTTAATGTGTTGACCCCCCTCCTACCTCTGGTTAATGTGTTGACCCCCCCTACCTCTGGTTAATGTGTTGACTCCCCCTCCTACCTCTGGTTAATGTGTTGACCCCCTCCTACCTCTGGTTAATGTGTTGACCCCCTCCTACCTCTGGTTAATGTGTTGACCCCCCTCCTACCTCTGGTTAATGTGTTGACCCCCCTCTGGTTAATGTGTTGACTCCCCCTCCTACCTCTGGTTAATGTGTTGACCCCCCTCTGGTTAATGTGTTGACTCCCCCTCCTACCTCTGGTTAATGTGTTGACCCCCCTCCTACCTCTGGTTAATGTGTTGACCCCCCTCTGGTTAATGTGTTGACCCCCTCCTCTGGTTAATGTGTTGACCCCCTCTGGTTAATGTGTTGACTCCCCCTCCTACCTCTGGTTAATGTGTTGACCCCCCTCCTACCTCTGGTTAATGTGTTGACCCCCTCCTACCTCTGGTTAATGTGTTGACCCCCTCCTACCTCTGGTTAATGTGTTGACCCCCCTCTGGTTAATGTGTTGACTCCCCTCCTACCTCTGGTTAATGTGTTGACCCCCCTCTGGTTAATGTGTTGACCCCCCCTCCTACCTCTGGTTAATGTGTTGACCCCCCCTCTGGTTAATGTGTTGACTCCCCCTCCTACCTCTGGTTAATGTGTTGACTCCCCCTCCTACCTCTGGTTAATGTGTTGACCCCCCCCTCTGGTTAATGTGTTGACTCCCCCTCCTACCTCTGGTTAATGTGTTGACCCCCCCTCCTACCTCTGGTTAATGTGTTGACCCCCCTCTGGTTAATGTGTTGACCCCCCTCCTCTGGTTAATGTGTTGACCCCCCTCCTCTGGTTAATGTGTTGACCCCCCTCTGGTTAATGTGTTGACCCCCCTCTGGTTAATGTGTTGACCCCCCTCTGGTTAATGTGTTGACCACCCCTCCTACCTCTGGTTAATGTGTTGACCACCCCCTCCTACCTCTGGTTAATGTGTTGACCACCCCCCCCTCCTACCTCCTCAGAGGCCCTCTCCGGTTGGTTGGTTGTTTGTTGTCAGAGGTTGAGCGTTGTCGTATCCAGCTGTTGTCGGTCAGCAGAGCCGTCCTCTTCCTCATCTCGTCCAGGATCTGCTGCCTCTCAGCCTCTACTAACGACATGCCCTGAGGAGGCTTCCTCCTAGCGACCTCCCTGGTAGCGCCTAATAACCAACCAGAAAGCAGAGTCACGACAGTATAACCAATCATAGTTCGTACAGAAACACCAATAAAAAAAGGACAGTCACTTGAGCATTGTCCAATGAGTGAACAATATTATTCCAACGACCGATAGGTGAAAACAAACCCCTCTATCACAACACAGAAAGGTGAGGTGTCATTACCCACCCCCTCCCAGTCTCCCTGGGCCTCAGCTAAATGAGAGGACTGGTTAGAGTCATTACCCACCCACCCTGTCTCCCTGGGCCTCAGCTAAATGAGAGGACTGGTTAGAGTCATTACACCCCCCTCCCCCTCCCCTGGGTTAAATGAGAGGACTGGTTCGAGTCATTACACCCCCCCCTCCCCCTGGGCTAAATGAGAGGACTGGTTCGAGTCATTACACCCCCCCCCCTGGGCTAAATGAGAGGACTGGTTCGAGTCATTACACCCCCTCCCCTGGGCTAAATGAGAGGACTGGTTAGAGTCATTACCCCCCCCTGGGCTTCAGCTACATGAGAGGACTGGTTAGAGTCACACCCCCCCTGGGCCTCAGCTTAATGAGGCCTGGTTAGAGTCACCCCCCCCTGGGCCTCAGCTTAATGAGGCCTGGTTAGAGTCATTACCCACCCTGTCTCCCTGGGCCTCAGCTAAATGAGGCCTGGTTAGATTTGACCAACATGGTGTAAAGTGAATCAACATCAAGGCTGGGTTTGGAATGGGGAACCCACTCATTAAACAGAGGGACAGTCAACAGCAGAGTCTGACCTTTCACCTCCTGTCTGTGGAAACCCTCCAACGATGGGGAGGACTTGGATTTCATCCTGATCAACAAACACAAGTCAGGTTATACAAGGCAACACCCTGCAGTACACACACACACACACACACACACACACACCACACACACCCTGCAGTACACACACACACACACACACACACACCCTGCAGTACACACACACACACACACACACACACACACACACACCCCTGCAGTACACACACACACACACACACACCCCTGCAGTACACACACACACACCCTGCAGTACACACACACACACACCACTGCAGTACACACACAACACCCTGCAGTACTCACACACACACACACACACACTGCAGTACTCACACACAACACCCTGCAGTACTCACACACACACACACACACTGCAGTACACACACACACTGCAGTACTCACACACACACACACACACACACACACTGCAGTACTCACACACACACACACACACACACTGCAGTACTCACACACACACACACACACTGCAGTACTCACACACACACACACTGCAGTACTCACACACAACACACTGCAGTACTCACACACAACACACTGCAGTACTCACACACAACACACTGCAGTACTCACACACAAGACCCTGCAGTACTCACACACAAGACCCTGCAGTACTCACACACAAGACCCTGCAGTACTCACACACAAGACCCTGCAGTACTCACACACAAGACCCTGCAGTACTCACACACAAGACCCTGCAGTACTCACACACAAGACCCTGCAGTACTCACACACAAGACCCTGCAGTACTCACACACAAGACCCTGCAGTACTCACACACAAGACCCTGCAGTACTCACACACAAGACCCTGCAGTACTCACACACAAGACCCTGCAGTACTCACACACAAGACCCTGCAGTACTCACACACACAAGACCCTGCAGTACTCACACACAAGACCCTGCAGTACTCACACACAAGACCCTGCAGTACTCACACACAAGACCCTGCAGTACTCACACACAAGACCCTGCAGTACTCACACACAAGACCCTGCAGTACTCACACACAAGACCCTGCAGTACTCACACACAACACCCTGCAGTACTCACACACAACACCCTGCAGTACTCACACACAACACCCTGCAGTACTCACACACAACACCCTGCAGTACTCACACACACACACCCACCCTGCAGTACTCACACACACACACCTGCAGTACTCACACACACACACACAAGACCACACCCTGCAGTACTCACACACAACACCCTGCAGTACTCACACACAACACCCTGCAGTACTCACACACAACACCCTGCAGTACTCACACACAACACCCTGCAGTACTCACACACACACACCACACCCTGCAGTACTCACACACACACACACACACAAGACCACACCCTGCAGTACTCACACACAACACCCTGCAGTACTCACACACACACACACACCCTGCAGTACTCACACACACACACACACCCTGCAGTACTCACACACACACCCACACCCTGCAGTACTCACACACACACACAAGACAACACCCTGCAGTACTCACACACACACACACAAGACAACACCCTGCAGTACTCACACACACACAAGACAACACCCTGCAGTACTCACACACACACACACAAGACAACACCCTGCAGTACTCACACACACACACACAAGACAACACCCTGCAGTACTCACACACACACACACAAGACAACACCCTGCAGTACTCACACACACACACACAAGACCACACCCTGCAGTACTCACACACACACACAAGACAACACCCTGCAGTACTCACACACACACACAAGACAACACCCTGCAGTACTCACACACAAGTCTGTCAGGTTACACAAGACAACACCCTGCAGTACTCACACACACACAAGACCACACCCTGCAGTACTCACACAAGACACACCCTGCAGTACTCACACAAGACCACACCCTGCAGTACTCACACAAGACCACACCCTGCAGTACTCACACACACACACAAGACAACACCCTGCAGTACTCACACACAACACAACACCCTGCAGTACTCACACACACACACACACACACAGACAACACCCTGCAGTACTCACACACACACACACAAGACAAGACCCTGCAGTACTCACACACAACACCCTGCAGTACTCACACACACAAGACCCTGCAGTACTCACACACACACACGACACCCTGCAGTACTCACACACACAAGACAACACCCTGCAGTACTCACACACACACACACAAGACAACACCCTGCAGTACTCACACACACACACACAAGACAACACCCTGCAGTACTCACACACACACACACAAGACAACACCCTGCAGTACTCACACACACACACAAGACAACACCCTGCAGTACTCACACACACACACACACAAGACAACACCCTGCAGTACTCACACACACACACACAAGACAACACCCTGCAGTACTCACACACACACAAGACAACACCCTGCAGTACTCACACACACAAGACAACACCCTGCAGTACTCACACACACAAGACCACACCCTGCAGTACTCACACAAGACCACACCCTGCAGTACTCACACACAAGACAACACTCTGCAGTACTCACACACACACACAAGACAACACTCTGCAGTACTCACACACAAGACAACACTCTGCAGTACCCACACATAAGTCTGTCAGGTTATACAAGACAACACCCTGCAGTACTCACACACACACACAAGACAACACCCTGCAGTACTCACACACAAGACAACAGTACTCACACACAAGACAACACCCTGCAGTACTCACACATACAAACACTGAGCACAACTAGTCATACAAATATCACACGATTCATTTACAGTTTGTCATCACAAAGGTGCACTCCCAAGCCCCCTAGCTTGGTGAAATCATAGGAGTCTCTAGTACTGACTGACCTGTCAGCTATAGATAGCTGGGTGAAACCATAGGAGTCCCCAGACCTGGAGGCAGAGGCAGCAGAGGAGGCAGCCAGGACAGGGCGAGAGGGCAGAGCGAGAGGACAGGGGACAGGGCGAGAGGGCAGAGCGAGAGGACAGGGGACAGGGCGAGAGGGCAGAGCGAGAGGACAGGACACAGGGCAGAGCGAGAGGACAGGACACAGGGCGAGAGGACAGAGCGAGAGGACAGGACACAGGGCGAGAGGACAGGGCGAGAGGACAGGGCGAGAGGACAGGGCGAGAGGACAGGGCGAGAGGACAGGGCGAGAGGACAGGGCGAGGGCGAGGACAGGGGGCGAGAGGACAGGGCGAGAGGACAGGGGCGAGGACAGGGGGCGAGAGGACAGGGCGAGAGGACAGGGCGAGAGGACAGGGCGAGAGGACAGGGCGAGAGGACAGGGCGTGGGGAGAGAGGACAGGGCGAGAGGACAGGGCGAGAGGACAGGGCGAGAGGACAGGGCGAGAGGACAGGACGAGAGGACAGGGCGAGAGGACAGGGCGAGAGGACAGGACGAGAGGACAGGGCGAGAGGACAGGGCGAGAGGACAGGACACAGGGCGAGAGGACAGGGCGAGAGGACAGGACACAGGGCGAGAGGACAGAGCGAGAGGACAGGACACAGGGCGAGAGGACAGAGCGAGAGGACAGGACACAGGGCGAGAGGACAGAGCGAGAGGACAGGACACAGGGCGAGAGGACAGAGCGAGAGGACAGGACACAGGGCGAGAGGACAGAGCGAGAGGACAGGACACAGGGCGAGAGGACAGAGCGAGAGGACAGGACACAGGGCGAGAGGACAGAGCGAGAGGACAGGACACAGGGCGAGAGGACAGAGCGAGAGGACAGGACACAGGGCGAGAGGACAGAGCGAGAGGACAGGACACAGGGCGAGAGGACAGAGCGAGAGGACAGGACACAGGGCGAGAGGACAGGGCGAGAGGACAGGACACAGGGCGAGAGGACAGGGCGAGAGGACAGGGCGAGAGGACAGGGCGAGAGGACAGGGCGAGAGGACAGGGCGAGAGGACAGGGCGAGAGGACAGGGCGAGAGGACAGGGCGAGAGGACAGGGCGAGAGGACAATCACAGCAGAGTCAATTTGCAGACAGCAGACAGCAACCAGCAAGGTTGTGACTGACTGGTCCACAAATCACCTTGAAATCATAAACTAGTCAATATTTGTAGATAAGTCAGCCACAATTTACCCACAATGCATCAAGGATTTGATTCTCTTGAACAGGGCAGTAAGTGCCACTGGGCAGAGGGACGCCTTTAAACATCACCAGAGCTAAATAATAATGTGGTCTTCCTCACCAATTATCTCCTTCTCCTTCTTTCAACCCACAATGCACTGGGCAGAGGGACGCCTTTAAACATCACCAGAGCTAAATAATAATGTGGTCTTCCTCACCAATTATCTCCTTCTGTCACTTCATCAGTCTCCTCTTCCAGGTTCCTCCCTTCTTGAGGACGAGGCTCCTCCCTTCTCTCGTCAAAAACAACTTCCTTTTGATTGGATGCCACATGGGCAACAGAGGGCATGGGCTGGCTCAAGACTGGCTGAGGACTGGCAAGGCTAGCGATCCCATTGGTCATCTCTCCTGAGCTCTCCATGTTCGGTGTGGATGATTTGACACAAGGGACTACATATCCCACGATGCATCTGGACGGTAGAGGATCAGGGTTCACCTCAGCCTGCCTGTATCCCTCCACCCCTGCCTCCTCCTGGGCCTGTTGCCACTCAGCATCCAGTCTCTCCTGGTCCTGACGGTACTTCTCCTGTACAACATCACACAAGACAACCGTCCAATCAGCTTCCTCTGAGACTACGGGTAAGTTTAGCCCAGAATTGGTTATTTATCAAAACAGACATGTGGCAATAACAGGTCCAATGGAAGCAGCTCCACACTGAATCACTGAAGTCAAAGCTAAGTGGGCATTTTTACTCAGTGTGGTTCCAGGCTAAGTGGGCATTTACTCAGTGTGGTTCCAGGCTAAGTGGGCATTTACTCAGTGTGGTTCCAGGCTAAGTGGGCATTTACTCAGTGTGGTTCCAGGCTAAGTGGGCATTTACTCAGTGTGGTTCCAGGCTAAGTGGGCATTTACTCAGTGTGGTTCCAGGCTAAGTGGGCATTTACTCAGTGTGGTTCCAGGCTAAGTGGGCATTTACTCAGTGTGGTTCCAGGCTAAGTGGGCATTTACTCAGTGTGGTTCCAGGCTAAGTGGGCATTTACTCAGTGTGGTTCCAGGCTAAGTGGGCATTTACTCAGTGTGGTTCCAGGCTAAGTGGGCATTTACTCAGTGTGGTTCCAGGCTAAGTGGGCATTTACTCAGTGTGGTTCCAGGCTAAGTGGGCATTTACTCAGTGTGGTTCCAGGCTAAGTGGGCATTTACTCAGTGTGGTTCCAGGCTAAGTGGGCATTTACTCAGTGTGGTTCCAGGCTAAGTGGGCATTTACTCAGTGTGGTTCCAGGCTAAGTGGGCATTTACTCAGTGTGGTTCCAGGCTAAGTGGGCTTTTACTCAGTGTGGTTCCAGGCTAAGTGGGCTTTAACTCAGTGTGGTTCCAGGCTAAGTGGGCTTTAACTCAGTGTGGTTCCAGGCTAAGTGGGCTTTAACTCAGTGTGGTTCCAGGCTAAGTGGGCTTTAACTCAGTGTGGTTCCAGGCTAAGTGGGCTTTACTCAGTGTGGTTCCAGGCTAAGTGGGCTTTACTCAGTGTGGTTCCAGGCTAAGTGGGCTTTTTACTCAGTGTGGTTCCAGGCTAAGTGGGCTTTACTCAGTGTGGTTCCAGGCTAAGTGGGCTTTACTCAGTGTGGTTCCAGGCTAAGTGGGCTTTACTCAGTGTGGTTCCAGGCTAAGTGGGCTTTACTCAGTGTGGTTCCAGGCTAAGTGGGCTTTATTTAGGCTCAGTGTGGTTCCAGGCTAAGTGGGCTTTACTCAGTGTGGTTCCAGGCTTTGGGCTTTACTCAGTGTGGTTCCAGGCTAAGTGGGTTCCAGGCTTTTTACTCAGTGTGGTTCCAGGCTAAGTGGGCTTTACTCAGTGTGGTTCCAGGCTAAGTGGTATTTGCTCAGTGTGGTTCCAGGCTAAGTGGTATTTGCTCAGTGTGGTTCCAGACTAAGAGGGATATACGTCTTCCTGACCTGTAGGAGGCGCTCCTGCTCCTCCTGCCACTTCTCCTGCCTCCTCCTCTCTTCCTCAGGGTCCCAGGACCAACTGGAGGGGGAGGTGCTGAGGGACGGCACCTGGAGCTGGAGGACATCCCAGAATATTACCCTTCACACACACCCCCCCCTCCCCCAATACTCAGTCACAACACACACCCTTAAGGGCCAGTGTTCCCCCATATTGTTTCTATGACTTACATCAGATATCGCCGACGCCGATCCTCCTAACAGAGAGAGAGAGAGGGGGGGGGGGGAGCTGGAGACATCAGAGGGGGAGAGAGAGAGGGAGAGAGAGGGGTGAGAGAGGGGAGAGAGAGGGGAGAGAGGACAGAGAGAGAGGGGAGAGAGGGAGGGGAGAGAGAGGGAGAGAGAGAGGGGAGAGAGTGTGTGTTAACAGTCGGCCAATGTGAGAATAAATGTTTGCCCAAATCGGGCTCACTTATAATATCACCACATTTATCATCATTCTATTTATGATTTAATCATAGAGCACTGCAAACCAAGCACCCAATAGAGCCTTTTGGGTGAATCAGAGCACTGCAAACCAAGCACCCAATAGAGCCTTCTGAATGAATCATAGAGCACTGCAAACCAAGCGCCCAATAGAGCCTTCTGGGTGAATCAGAGCACTGCAAACCAATGACCCAATAGAGCCTTCTGAATGAATCATAGGAGCACTGCAAACCAAGGACCCAATAGAGCCTTCTGAATGAATCAGGAGCACTGCAAACCAAGCACCCAATAGAGCCTTCTGAATGAATCAAGGCGCACTGCAAACCAATGACCCAATAGAGCCTTCTGAATGAATCAAGGAGCACTGCAAACCAAGGACCCAATAGAGCCTTTTGGGTGAATCAGGGAGCACTGCAAACCAAGGACCCAATAGAGCCTTCTGAATGAATCAAGGAGCACTGCAAACCAATGACCCAATAGAGCCTTTGAATGAATCAGGAGCACTGCAAACCAATGACCCAATAGAGCCTTTGGGTGAATCAGGCGCACTGCAAACCAATGACCCAATAGAGCCTTTTGGGTGAATCAGGGAGCACTGCAAACCAAGCACCCAATAGAGCCTTCTGGGTGAATCAGAGCACTGCACTGCAAACCAATGACCCAATAGAGCCTTTTGGGTGAATCAGAGCACTGCAAACCAAGCACCCAATAGAGCCTTCTGAATGAATCAGGGAGCACTGCAAACCAAGCGACCCAATAGAGCCTTCTGAATGAATCAGAGAGCACTGCAAACCAAGCGCCCAATAGAGCCTTCTGAATGAATCAAGGCGCACTGCAAACCAATGACCCAATAGAGCCTTTTGGGTGAATCAGAGAGCACTGCAAACCAAGCACCCAATAGAGCCTTCTGAATGAATCAGGAGCACTGCAAACCAATGACCCAATAGAGCCTTTTGGGTGAATCAGAGCACTGCAAACCAAGCACCCAATAGAGCCTTCTGAATGAATCAAGGCACTGCAAACCAATGACCCAATAGAGCCTTTTGGGTGAATCAGGGAGCACTGCAAACCAATGACCCAATAGAGCCTTTTGGGTGAATCAGGGAGCACTGCAAACCAATGACCCAATAGAGCCTTTTGGGTGAATCAGAGAGCACTGCAAACCAAGCGCCCAATAGAGCCTTCTGGGTGAATCAGAGCACTGCAAACCAAGCGCCCAATAGAGCCTTCTGAATGAATCAGAGCACTGCAAACCAATGCCCAATAGAGCCTTCTGGGTGAATCAGAGCACTGCAAACCAAGGACCCAATAGAGCCTTCTGGGTGAATCAGAGCACTGCAAACCAAGGACCCAATAGAGCCTTCTGGGTGAATCAGAGCACTGCAAACCAAGCGCCCAATAGAGCCTTCTGGGTGAATCAGAGCACTGCAAACCAAGGACCCAATAGAGCCTTCTGAATGATCTCAAACCACAGCTCCAATCAGCTGACATTTACACACACTGACTAGGTAGTAATCAACGAATCCCAGAGCTACTTGGGAGTGATACTGGATACTGGAGTGTTGTTGCTTCAACTTCAGAGCACCGCACACACACACACTCACCACACAGGTAGACCATAGAGCTGACTCCTGGTGAGGCTGAGGGGAAAGAACTGCATTATGACACTGCCAGACCAAGACCCAGACCGGGGGGGCCAGCCCCGGGGCCAGACCGGGGGTAACCCGGGGCAAACCCGGGCCAGACTCCCCGGGGCAGACCCGGGGTAACCCGGGCAGACCGGGGCAACCCGGGGCCAGACTAGGGGCAACCCGGGGCCAGAATCCCAGGCCCGGGGCCAACCCGGGGCCAGACCGGGGAGACCCGGGTGTTGTTGGGCCAGACCAGGGCAACCGGGGCCAGACCCGGGGGACAACCTCACCAGACAGGTAGACCCTGGGGCCAGACTGGGGGAGGCCAGACCTGGGGACTGGGGTAACCAGAGACTGGGGGCCAGACCCCGGGGCCAGACCTGGGGCAACCCCAGACACTGGACCAGACCGGGACGGGGTAACCCGGGACAGACCGGGGTAACCCGGGACAGACGGGGACAGACCGGGTAACCGGGACAGACCGGGGTAACCCGGGACAGACCGGGGTAACCAGGGACAGACGGGGTAACCCAGGGACAGACCGGGTAACCAGGGACAGACGGGGTAACCCAGGGACAGACGGGGTAACCCAGGGACAGACCGGGTAACCAGGGACAGACCGGGGGTAACCAGGGACAGACGGGGTAACCAGGGACAGACGGGGTAACCAGGGACAGACGGGGTAACCAGGGACAGACGGGGTAACCAGGGACAGACTGGGGTAACCAGGGACAGACTGGGGTAACCAGGGACAGACTGGGGTAACCAGGGACAGACTGGGGTAAACCAGGAGAGGTCCCGTCTCCAGCTATAGATAAGGTCTATGTCCCCAACAAAACCATCTTTGTATTCCCAGTCATGTAAAAATCCATCGATTAGGGCCTAATGAATTTGATTTCCTTAAATGAACTAGAATCATTTGGGAGTTAAATATATATATGGCACAGACTCGAGGACAAACCAGGGAAAGACTGGGTTAAACCAAAGCAAATGCATAAATGTCTTAATGACTAACTGGAATATAAACCAACAAGCCCCAGCCAACAACAGAGCCTGGCGAAACAGGGACAGACTGGGTAAACCTGGGACAGAACTCTGGGGTAAAACAATCAGACATGTTCTAACCAGGGACAGAGGGGTAACCAGGGACAGACTGGGTAACCAGGGACAGACTGGGAAAAAAAAGGTCCTTCAGTCTCCAGCTATAGATAAGGTCTATGTCCCCAACAAAACCATCTTTGTATTCCCAGTCATGTAAAAATCCATCGATTAGGCCTAATGAATTTGATTTCCTTAAATGAACTAAAATCATTTGCTTATTCTATTTGAGTTAAATATATATATGAGCAGCAGATTCGAGGACAAACAAGCAAAGTTGATTTAATCTACAAAGCAAATGCATAAATGTCTTAATGACTAATGGAATATAAACCAACAAGCCCCAGCCAACAACAGAGCCTGGCGACAGATTAACATCGACTGTTTACCTTCCTGATTAAAGAACTCTGCTCTCCTTTTCTGGGTTTTCAAAACAATCAGATCATGTTCTACACAGAGGGGAAACAGGAAGTGTGAAACAGGAAGTGAGAGAGTAACTGAGTTTCCGTAGAGTAACATCCAGGAAACTGAGAAAAATTAAATCCTGGACTTAATGTTGTGTTACATCTTGATACAGTCATTCAAAGATTCATACTCCTGGACTTATTCCACATGTTGTGTTACAGCCTGATACATACTTCCTATTCATACTCCTGGACTTATTCCACATGTTGTGTTACAGCCTGATACATAGTCTTCAAAGTATTCATACTCCTGGACTTATTCCACATGTTGTGTTACAGTGATACAGCCTGATTATTCATGTTGTCGTCTATTCATACTCCTGGACTTATTCCACATGTTGTGTTACAGCCTGATACATAGTCTTCAAAGTATTCATACTCCTGGACTTATTCCACATGTTGTGTTACAGCCTGATACATAGTCTTCAAAGTATTCATACTCCTGGACTTATTCCACATGTTGTGTTACAGCCTGATACATAGTCTTCAAAGTATTCATACTCCTGGACTTATTCCACATGTTGTGTTACAGCCTGATACATCGTCTTCAAAGTATTCATACTCCTGGACTTATTCCACATGTTGTCGTGTTACAGCCTGATACATCGTCTTCAAAGTATTCATACTCCTGGACTTATTCCACATGTTGTCGTGTTACAGCCTGATACATAGTCTTCAAAGTATTCATACTCCTGGACTTATTCCACATGTTGTCGTGTTACAGCCTGATACATAGTCTTCAAAGTATTCATACTCCTGGACTTATTCCACATGTTGTCGTGTTACAGCCTGATACATCGTCTTCAAAGTATTCATACTCCTGGACTTATTCCACATGTTGTCGTGTTACAGCCTGATACATAGTCTTCAAAGTATTCATACTCCTGGACTTATTCCACATGTTGTCGTGTTACAGCCTGATACATAGTCTTCAAAGTATTCATACTCCTGGACTTATTCCACATGTTGTTTTACAGCCTGAACTCAAAAATTGACTAAATAGATCACACACACAACCATGACAAAGTGTTTTTAGAAATGTTTGTAAATGTAATGCAGAAATCTAATGTCCGTAAGTATTCACACCCCTGAGTCAATTCATGTTAGAGAGTCACCTTAGGCAGCGATTACAGCTGTGAGTCTAAGACACACTTGGATTTCACAATATATATATATGTACATTATTTAAATTCAAGCTGGTTGTTGATCATTGCTAGACAATCATTTAAATATATATATATTTTCCAGCTGATTGAAGTCAAAACTTTAAGCTAGTCCAGAAGATTCCGTCTTGGTAAGCAACTCCAGTCTACATTTGGCCTTAGGTTTATCGTCATGTGGGAAACTTGTTCCTCTCCCAGTGTCTGGTGGAAGCAGACGATCAGCTGTCCCTCTCGGATTTAGCCTGTGCTTAAATAAAGCCCTTGCTGATGACAAGCATACCCATAACATGATGCAGCCCCCTCTATGCTTGAACATGTGGAGAGCGGAAGTCTGATGTGTCCCAAACATAACTTTGTATTCAGGACAATAAATTCATTATTTGTCGTCACATTTTTGTTGCATGTTTTAGATTATTATTTTTTATTCTATACTATCTATCCTTCTCTTCACTCAGTCATTTACTGTGGGTTAGTATTGTGGAGTAACAACCACGTTGATCCATCCTCAGTTTTCTCCTGTCACAGCCATTAAACTCTGTAACTGTTTTAAAGTCACCATTGGCCTCATGGTGAAATCCCTGAGCAGTTTCCTTCCTCTCCGGCAACTGAGTTAAGAAGGACGGGTGTATGACTGATACACCATCCAAAGTGTAATGAATAACTTCACTTTGCTCAAAGGGATATTCAATGTCTACTTTTATTTTATGTTTACCATCTACCAATAGGTGACCTTTTTTGCGAGGCATTTGAAAACATTCCTGGTCTTTGTGGTTGAATTTGTGTTTGAAATGTACGGTTTAACCGGGGACCTTACAGATAATTGTAAGTGTGAGGTACAGAGAGGTGATTTATTAATGTTTAAAAACACTATAATCGCACATAGTGAGAGAATATCTTTACTCCTGAACTTATTTAGGCCATAACAAAAGGATTGAATAGTTATTGACCAAAGTCACTTCAGCAATTCATTTATTTTATGAATTTCAAAAAGAAAACAAAAAATCTCATAACATAATTACACCGACATTATGGGGTGTTGTGTAAGGCCAGTGACATAAAACCTCAATTTTAAATTCAGACTCACAACATGTGGACCAAGTCAAGGGGTGTGAATACTTCCTGAAGTCACTGTCAAGTCCCAGTCCATTCATTCATTACCTTTACTTCTGACAGTCAAGAGGCTCGTCCTGAAAACCTCCCTTCCTGAAGGCACTGTCAAGTCCCAGTCCATTCATTCATTACCTTCTGACAGTCAGAGGCTCGTCCTGAAAACCTCCCTTCCTGAAGTCACTGTCAAGTCCCAGTCCATTCATTCATTACCTTTACTTCTGACAGTCAAGAGGCTCGTCCTGAAAACCTCCCTTCCTGAAGGCACTGTCAAGTCCCAGTCCATTCATTCATTACCTTTAGTCAGAGGCTCGTCCTGAAAACCTCCCTTCCTGAAGTCACTGTCAAGTCCCAGTCCATTCATTCATTACCTTTACTTCTGACAGTCAGAGGCTCGTCCTGAAAACCTCCCTTCCTGAAGTCACTGTCAAGTCCCAGTCCATTCATTCATTACCTTTACTTCTGACAGTCAGAGGCTCGTCCTGAAAACCTCCCTTCCTGAAGTCACTGTCAAGTCCCAGTCCATTCATTCATTACCTTTAGTCAGAGGCTCGTCCTGAAAACCTCCCTTCCTGAAGTCACTGTCAAGTCCCAGTCCATTCATTCATTACCTTCTGACAGTCAGAGGCTCGTCCTGAAAACCTCCCTTCCTGAAGTCACTGTCAAGTCCCAGTCCATTCATTCATTACCTTTACTTCTGACAGTCAGAGGCTCGTCCTGAAAACCTCCCTTCCTGAAGTCACTGTCAAGTCCCAGTCCATTCATTCATTACCTTTACTTCTGACAGTCAGAGGCTCGTCCTGAAAACCTCCCTTCCTGAAGTCACTGTCAAGTCCCAGTCCATTCATTCATTACCTTTACTTCTGACAGTCAGAGGCTCGTCCTGAAAACCTCCCTTCCTGAAGTCACTGTCAAGTCCCAGTCCATTCATTCATTACCTTTACTTCATCACTCAAACTATGACAGTCAGAGGCTCTGTCCTGAAAACCTCCCTTCCTGAAGTCACTGTCAAGTCCCAGTCCATTCATTCATTACCTTCTGACAGTCAGAGGCTCGTCCTGAAAACCTCCCTTCCTGAAGTCACTGTCAAGTCCCAGTCCATTCATTCATTACCTTTACCTTCTGACAGTCAGAGGCTCGTCCTGAAAACCTCCCTTCCTGAAGTCACTGTCAAGTCCCAGTCCATTCATTCATTACCTTTACTTCTGACAGTCAGAGGCTCGTCCTGAAAACCTCCCTTCCTGAAGTCACTGTCAAGTCCCAGTCCATTCATTCATTACCTTTACTTCTGACAGTCAGAGGCTCGTCCTGAAAACCTCCCTTCCTGAAGTCACTGTCAAGTCCCAGTCCATTCATTCATTACCTTTACTTCTGACAGTCAGAGGCTCGTCCTGAAAACCTCCCTTCCTGCTCTTAGAGGTCAGCACCTAAGAAGGGAAAAGACACGAAGAGATTTACATTCATTAGTTTGTAACCTGTTTCCTTCATCACTCAAACTATGTCAGTAAATGCGTTAAGAGATGTCAACACTGATCGTATGAAGAAAAAAAATAAAGTGTCACATTGACCTCTTGTCCGTTGATCTGGGACAGTTTCACCATCGTTGCATCTCCGCTGGTATCAGTTGGACCTGTAAGTGTCAGAACACCACTGGTCAGATGGATGATCGAGGCCCGGTCCCACAGGGCCTCTGACCCAGTCCGTCACAACACAGGCCCCGGTCCCACAGGGCCTCTGACCCAGTCCGTCACAACACAGGCCCCGGTCCCACAGGGCCTCTGACCCAGTCCGTCACAACACAGGCCCCGGTCCCACAGGGCCTCTGACCCAGTCCGTCACAACACAGGCCCCGGTCCCACAGGGCCTCTGACCCAGTCCGTCACAACACAGGCCCCGGTCCCACAGGGCCTCTGACCCAGTCCGTCACAACACAGGCCCCGGTCCCACAGGGCCTCTGACCCAGTCCGTCACAACACAGGCCCCGGTCCCACAGGGCCTCTGACCCAGTCCGTCACAACACAGGCCCCGGTCCCACAAAGGGTTTACAAACATTGGTTCACAAAATCAGTATGCTAATTATTGATCCTCGATCAGTAGACCAGGCGTTCGATTAGCAATCAGTAGCCTAATAGCTGATCAATAGAGAGTCAATACTTTTACTGTGAACAAACATTACAAACTAAATGTCCTCCCTGTTCCACACTGCGAGACAGTGAGATATTCACCCAGTCATCTACCCAGTCATGTACCGCTAGCCAGTGAGATATGCCCCCAGTCATGTACCACCAGACAGTGAGATATGCCCCCAGTCATGTACCACCAGACAGTGAGATGTGCCCCCAGTCATGTACCACCAGACAGTCAGATACAGGCCCCAGTCATGGGTACCACCAGACAGTGAGATATGCACAGGACAGTCATGTACCACCAGACAGGAGATATGCACCCAGTCATGTACCACCAGACAGTGAGATATTCACCCAGGGGATGTGACCACCAGACAGTGAGATATTCACCCAGTCATGTACCACAGAGATATGCACCCAGTCATGTACCAGGGAGATATGCCCCCAGTCATGTACCACTAGACAGTGAGATATGCCCCCAGTCATGTACCACCAGACAGTGAGATATGCACCCAGTCATGTACCACCAGACAGTGAGATATGCCCCCAGTCATGTACCACCAGACAGTGAGATGTGCCCCCAGTCATGTACCACCAGACAGTGAGATATGCCCCCAGTCATGTACCACCAGACAGTGAGATATGCCCCCAGTCATGTACCACCAGACAGTGAGATATGCCCCCAGTCATCTACCACCAGACAGTGAGATATGCACCCAGCCATGTACCACTAGGCAGTGAGATATGCACCCAGTCATCTACCACCAGACAGTGAGATATGCACCCAGTCATCTCCCCAGTCATGTACCACCAGACAGTGAGATATGCCCCCAGTCATGTACCACTAGGCAGTGAGATATGCACCCAGTCATGTACCACTAGACCGTGAGATATGCCCCCAGTCATCTACCCAGTCATCTACCACTAGACAGTGAGATATGCCCCGAGTCATGTATCACTAGACAGTGAGATATGCCCCCAGTCATGTACCACTAGACAGTGAGATGTGCCCCCAGTCATGTACCACTAGACAGTGGGATATGCACCCAGTCATCTGCCCAGTCATCTACCACTAGACAGTGGGATCGGGGGGGGACGACAAACGGAGCTCCCAGCAGGTCAGGGGGGGGGGGGCCTCTTTCACACACCGTTGTTACCATAGCGCTGTACAACCATGGTGAGACTGCCTTTCTGCAGGGCAGAGGTCATCATGCCCTTCCACTGGCTGTGGCTCATCTCTGCCACCCTGTGCCCACCAACAGACACTATCTCATCACCTGCACGGAGCTGGCACAGCTCTGCAGGACTACCTGGAGGGAGAGGAGAGGCTTTCACTATGTTGCGGCAAGCTACAGGACAGCAGGAGAGAGAGAGGAGCTAAAAGACAGTAGTAGAGAGAGAGAGAGGAGCTACAGGACAGCAGTAGAGAGAGAGGAGCTACAGGACAGCAGAGAGAGAGAGAGGAGCTACAGGACAGCAGTAGAGAGAGAGAGAGGAGCTACAGGACAGCAGTAGAGAGAGAGAGGAGCTACAGGACAGCAGTAGAGAGAGAGAGGAGCTACAGGACAGCAGGAGAGAGAGAGAGGAGCTACAGGACAGCAGGAGAGAGAGAGAGGAGCTACAGGACAGCAGGAGAGAGAGAGAGGAGCTACAGGACAGCAGTAGAGAGAGAGAGGAGCTACAGGACAGCAGTAGAGAGAGAGAGGAGCTACAGGACAGCAGTAGAGAGAGAGAGGAGCTACAGGACAGCAGGAGAGAGAGAGAGGAGCTACAGGACAGCAGGAGAGGAGCTACAGGACAGCAGTAGAGAGAGAGAGGAGCTACAGGACAGCAGTAGAGAGAGAGAGGAGCTACAGGACAGCAGTAGAGAGAGAGAGGAGCTACAGGACAGCAGGAGAGAGAGGAGCTACAGGACAGCAGGAGAGAGAGAGGAGCTACAGGACAGCAGGAGAGAGAGAGGAGCTACAGGACAGCAGGAGAGAGAGAGGAGCTACAGGACAGCAGGAGAGAGAGAGAGGAGCTACAGGACAGCAGGAGAGAGAGAGAGGAGCTACAGGACAGCAGGAGAGAGAGAGGAGCTACAGGACAGCAGTAGAGAGAGAGGAGCTACAGGACAGCAGGAGAGAGAGGAGCTATAGGACAGCAGGAGAGAGAGGAGCTACAGGACAGCAGGAGAGAGAGGAGCTACAGGACAGCAGGAGAGAGAGAGCTATAGGACAGCAGGAGAGAGAGAGAGGAGCTACAGGACAGCAGGAGAGAGAGAGAGGAGCTACAGGACAGCAGGAGAGAGAGAGAGCTACAGGACAGCAGGAGAGAGCAGAGGAGCTACAGGACAGCAGGAGATAGAGAGGAGCTACAGGACAGCAGGAGAGAGAGGAGCTACAGGACAGCAGGAGAGAGAGAGAGCTACAGGACAGCAGGAGAGAGAGAGCTACAGGACAGCAGGAGAGAGAGGAGCTACAGGACAGCAGGAGAGAGAGAGAGGAGCTACAGGACAGCAGGAGAGAGAGAGGAGCTACAGGACAGCAGGAGAGAGAGAGAGCTACAGGACAGCAGGAGAGAGAGGAGCTACAGGACAGCAGGAGACAGAGGAGCTACAGGACAGCAGGAGAGAGAGAAGGAGCTACAGGACAGCAGGAGAGAGAACATAGCTACAGGACAGCAGGAGAGAGAGAGGAGCTACAGGACAGCAGGAGAGAGAGCAGCTATAGGACAGCAGGAGAGAGAGCAGCTACAGGACAGCAGGAGAGAGAGGAGCTACAGGACAGCAGGAGAGAGAGAGGAGCTACAGGACAGCAGGAGAGAGAGAGGAGCTACAGGACAGCAGGAGAGAGAGAGAGCTACAGGACAGCAGGAGAGAGAGAGGAGCTACAGGACAGCAGGAGATAGAGAGGAGCTACAGGACAGCAGGAGAGAGAGAGAGCTACAGGACAGCAGGAGAGAGAGAGAGGAGCTACAGGACAGCAGGAGAGAGAGAGGAGCTACAGGACAGCAGGAGAGAGAGGAGCTACAGGACAGCAGGAGAGAGAGAGAGCTACAGGACAGCAGTAGAGAGAGAGAGAGGAGCTACAGGACAGCAGGAGAGAGAGAGAGAGGAGCTACAGGACAGCAGTAGAGAGAGAGAGAGGAGCTACAGGACAGCAGGAGAGAGAGAGGAGCTACAGGACAGCAGGAGAGAGAGGTTTACAGGACAGCTAGAGAGAGAGAGGAGCTTTGGACAGCAGGAGAGAGAGAGAGGAGCTTTCTGTTTAGGACAGCAGGAGAGAGAGCAGCTACAGGACAGCAGGAGATAGAGAGGAGCTACAGGACAGCAGGAGATAGAGAGGAGCTACAGGACAGCAGGAGAGAGAGAGGAGCTATAGGACAGCAGGAGAGAGCAGCTATAGGACAGTAGCAGATGGTATTTCCAGTCACACCTGACCGACCCAGAGGAACAGTGTAAGGTTATAGATCTCCTGATTACAGATATCCAGAGTGGTTCTGACTAAGTCTCTGTTGCAGGGTAAAGTCACACCTCTCACAGGTCTGTTTAAACATTCATGAATATCTCCCTGTACTGTAGGTAATGGACATCGAAGGAACAACCATTATGCCATTACTAACGACCCAGCCACGGTCAATTCAACCGTTTCTAGCACCAAGACACCTTTAGACTAAAACATATCCCCCCACCAAAAAAGATAAATATTCATCTGTTTGTTCAAACTTCTATTCATCCATTTCTTACTACTGTTGCTACATTTCTGTTGACATTTTACCTACTTTGGTAAACTCTTGGATTACAACTACATTTCTGTTTACATCTTAGCTACTTTGGTAAACTCTTGGATTACAACTACATTTCTGTTAACATCTTAGCTACTTTGGTAAGCTCTTGGATCACAACCAGTGCTAACAGCAACACGGTACACAGGACATAGGTGTCCCCATCCATCCCTGAAGGAGGGGAGTGGTGGAGTCGACTCTCACCTGGTTGGATGCCTCCGACTCTGGCTCCTGTCGAGTCCCAGTGAGTGTTGAAACCAAAGTGTGGTCGACTGTTAATCTTCAAGGTGAGACTCACTCTGTCACTGTGACGTACCTGTGAGGAGGAGACACAAGGTGAAGGTGACACCTGGAGATTCGATGTGCCACGAAACCAGACCCACAACCCACAGGGTTCAACCCTGCACCCCCACACACACAGGTCCACACACACACACACACACACACACACCAAACACACAGGAGGTTCAAAGTCCAAGATGGCTACTCAATGGCTTCAATACAGACCCCCAGTCAGCCAGCTATGGTTTATACACATCGTTGTAGTACTCCAAGATGGCTACTCAATGGCTTCAATACAGACCCCAGTCAGCCAGCTATGGTTTATACACATCGTTGTAGTACTCCAAGATGGCATAGCAGTCAGACGTCTTTGTCTCGTCACCTGTAGATATCTTTGTTTCCTTCGTAAATATTTTTTTTTAACCTCAATATTTAACATACTCTCCTGAAACCCACCTCACCCAATGTGGTATGGATCTACTATTTTCTATAGTTTAGAACCGGAACCCACAACAGACGCTAGCCAGCTAACTAGTTACTAGCTAGTAGTCAGTTAGCTGATGACAGCTAGCAGTGGCTAACCTCAGCCCGGTTAACTACTGCCAATCTGCACAGCGCGATTCAACCCAGAGCATATCGGGGACCGCTTCATCTCTACCACATCTCCGGATTCCTACCGCAAGCTCTGAACCTTTTCATCTGGATTATCGCAGCTAGCTAGCTGCTATCCGAATGGCTACTCCTGGCTAACGTCTCTGTCCGGAAGCAAACACCAGTTAGCCTAGCCTCGTGCTACGCCCATCTCCCAGCTAACTAGCTGCTATCCGAGTGGCTACTCCTGGCTAACATCTGTCCAGAAGCAAACACCAGTTAGCCTAGCCTCGTGCTCCGCCCATGTCCCAGCTAGCTAGCTGCTATCCGAGTGGCTACTCCTGGCTAACATCTGTCCAGAAGCAAACACCAGTTAGCCTAGCCTCGTGCTACGCCCATCTCCCAGCTAGCTGAAGAGGTCCATCAGTCAATTTTCCCATTGCCGTTTTAGTTAGTGATTGTTGTCTTATTTCACTGTAGAGCCTCCAGCCCCTGCTCAATATATCTTAGCTATCCCTTTCTGTTCCATCTCCAGTTAGCCTAGCCTCGTGCTCACCATTCTTAAAAATGGTGTCTCTATAGAGACAAAACCTCACTCATCACACAATGCCTAGCCTTTACCTCCCACTGTATTCACATCCTTGAACATCAGTTGTCTGTACATTATGCCTTGAATCAATTTTCAGCTACAGCCCCTTTTAGCTCCAGTGATCCTTATTTCACTGTAGAGCCTCTCATCTGTTGACTTCTGTAACCGTAAAAGCCTTCGGTTCATGCATGTTAACATCAGAAGCCTCCTCCCTAAGTTTGTGCTGAAGCAGCGAATAAAACACTCTGCCAACCCTGATGTCCGAGCCGTGTCAATCCTGGCTGAGGAAGACAAAAACCCTGAAATGTCCATCCCTAACAATAACAACATTTTCCAACAAAATAGAACTGCCAAAGGGGGCGGAGTTGCAATCTACTGCAGATATAGCCTAGAGTTCTGTCATGCTATCCAGGTCTGTGCCCAAACAATTCAAGCTTCTACTTTTTAAAAATGCCACCTTTTCAGAAACAAGTCTCACCGTTGCTGCTTGTTATATAGACCACCTTCTGCTGTGCTCTGGACACCAGAGTGAATTGATTTCCCCCCATCTATCTTCAGAGCTCGTACTGTTAGGTGACCTAAACTGGGACATGCTTAACACCCCCGGCCATCCTGCAATCTAGATACCCTCAATCTTACACAAATTATCAATTTAACCTACAAGGTGCAACCCCAAATCCGTAAACACGGGCACCCTCATAGATATCCTGACCAACCTGCTCTCTAAATATTTCTCTACTGTCTTCAACCAGGGATCTCAGTGACCACTGCCTCATTGCCTGCGTCCGTAATGGGTCTGCAGTCAAGCGACCTCCACTCATCACTGTCAAACGCTCCCTGAAACACTTCTGCGAGCAGCTTTTTCTAATCGACCTGGCCCGGGTCTCCTGGAAGGATATTGACCTCAACCCGTCAGTAGAGGATACCTGGTTATTCTTTAAAAATACTTAAATAAGCATGCCCCATTCAAAAAAAATGTAAAACTAGGAACAGATATAGCCCTTGGTTCACTCCAGACCTGACTGCCCTTGACCAGCACAAAAACATCCTGTGGCGGACTGCATTAGCATCGAATAGCCCCCGTGATATGCAACTTTTCAGGGAAGTTAGGAACCAGCAGAGAACTGGATTCTCTGATCCACCTCTACGCAGACCATTCTGTGTACCTCTGGCCCTTCGTTGGACACTGTGTTAACTAACCTCCAGACGAGCTTCAATGCCGTACAACTCTCCTTCCGTGGACTCCAACTGCTCTTAAATGCAAGTAAAACTAAATGCATGCTCTTCAACCGATCGCTGCCCACCCATCTAGCATCACTACTCTGGACGGTTCGGACTTAGAATATGTCTACAAATACATGTCTACCAAATACCAACTACAAACACCTCGATGTCTGGTTAGACTAAACTCTCCTTCCAGATTCACAATAAGCATCTCCAATCCAAAATTAAATCTAGAACTGGCTTCCTATATCGCAACAAAGCCTCCTTCACTCATGCTGCCAAACATACCCTGGTACAACTGACTATCCTACCGATCCTTGACTTTGGCGATGTCATTTACAAAAGTCTCCAACACTCTACTCAGCAGATTGGATACAGTCTTTCACAGTCCCATCCGTTTTGTCACCAAAGCCCCATATACTACACACCACTGCGACCTGTACGCTCTCGTTGGCAGGCCCTCGCTACATATTTGTCACCAAACCCACTTGCTCCAGGTCATCTATAAGTCTCTGCTAGGTAAAGCCCCTCATCTCAGCTCACTGGTCACCATAGCAGCACCCACTCGTAGCACGAGCTCCAGCAGGTATATCTCACTGGTCATCCCCAAAGCCAATTCCTCCTTTGGCCGCCTTTCCTTCCAGTTCTCTGCTGCCAATGACTGGAACGAACTGCAAAAATCACTGGAGCTGGAGACTCATATCTCCCTCACTAACTTTAAGCATCAGCTGTCAGAGCAGCTCACCTCTCCACAGCTAATCTGTAAATAGCCCAACCAACTACCTCATCCCCAAATTGTTATTATGCTCCTTTGCACCCCAGTATCTCTACTTGCACATTTATCTTCTGCAACATGTACCACTCCAGTGTAATTGCTATATTGTAATCCTACCTCATGTGCAGACTTTCCTATTGTGTTATTGACTAGGTTTGTTTACTCCATGTGTAACTCTGTGTTTGTGTCGCACTGCTTTTCTTTATCTTGACCAGGTCGCAGTTGTAAATGAGAACTTGTTCTCAACTGGCCGACCCGGGTTAGATAAAGGTGTTCTCAACTGGCCGACCCGGGTTAAATAAAGGTGTTCTCAACTGGCCGACCCGGGTTAAATAAAGGTGTTCTCAACTGGCCGACCCGGGTTAAATAAAGGTGTTCTCAACTGGCCGACCCGGGTTGAATAAAGGTGTTCTCAACTGGCCGACCTGGTTAAATAAAGGTGAAATAAACAGTTGGGTAGAACTCTGGCCTTAATTATGACAGTCCAGGTACAGATGTGTTTCACAAGGTGTTGAGCTCACCTGGGCAGAGCCATTCTGTCTGACTGAGACAGGGAGGCTGGGCCGGAGAGAAGGGGGTAAGGGTTTGGGGTGGGTGGCAGGTCCAGGAACCCCTCTGGTCTTCAGGATGGAGGGCTGGGTCTGACTCCCACCCTCCTCTACTTCCTGGTTCACACTGCTCCGATTGGCTGCGGCCCAGGGCTGAGCCCTGACAGCGACCTCTGAGATAGTGACCATTTTCTGGGGGCGGGTGGGAGCAGTCTTCTCCAACTGTAGGTAGAAGACAGGGCAGAGTTTTACAGGGTCAGTCATAGTAGTACGATAGGTGTTGTTTTACAGGGTCAGTCATAGTAGTACGTAGTATTTGTTGTTTTACAGGGTCAGTCATAGTAGTGTGATAGGTGTTGTTTTACAGGGTCAGTCATAGTAGTACGATAGGTGTTGTTTTACAGGGTCAGTCATAGTAGTATAGGTGTTGTTTTACAGGGTCATAGGTGTTGTTTTACAGGGTCAGTCATAGTAGTATGATAGGTGTTGTTTTACAGGGTCAGTCATAGTAGTACGATAGGTGTTGTTTTACAGGGTCAGTCATAGTAGTACGATAGGTGTTGTTTTACAGGGTCAGTCATAGTAGTACGATAGGTGTTGTTTTACAGGGTCAGCCATAGTAGTCTGATAGGTGTTGTGTAATGTGTTGTGTCCCTGGAGAAAATTAGGATGAAGTGCTTTGCTCAAGGGCACATTGACAGGTTTTTCACCTGGTCTGCTCGGGTATTGAAACCAGCGACCTTTCGGTCACCGGCCCAACGCTCTAACCACTAGGCTACCTGCCTCCCCCTCTAACCACTAGGCTACCCGCCGGCCCCTCTAACCACTGGGCTACCCGCCGGCCCCTCTAACCACTAGGCTGCCTGCCGGCCGGCCCCTCTAACCACTAGGCTACCCGCCGCCGGCCCCTCTAACCACTAGGCTACCCGCTGCCGGCCCCTCTAACCACTAGGCTACCCGCCGCCGCCCCTCTAACCACTAGGCTACCCGCTGCCGGCCCCTCTAACCACTAGGCTACCCGCCGGCCCCTCTAACCACTAGGCTACCCGCTGCCGGCCCCTCTAACCACTAGGCTACCCGCCGCCCCCTCTAACCACTAGGCTACCCGCCGGCCCCTCTAACCACTGGGCTACCCGCCCCCCTCTAACCACTAGGCTACCCGCCGCCCCTCTAACCACTAGGCTACCCGCCACTAGGCCCCCCCTAACCACTAGGCTACCCGCCGCCCCTCTAACCACTAGGCCCCCTCTAACCACTAGGCTACCCGCCGCCGCCCCTCTAACCACTAGGCTAGCCTGCCCGCCGGCCCCTCTAACCACTAGGCTACCCGCCGGCCCCTCTAACCACTAGGCTACCCGCCGGCCCCTCTAACCACTAGGCTACCCGCCGGCCCCTCTAACCACTAGGCTACCCGCCGGCCCCTCTAACCACTAGGCTACCCGCCGGCCCCTCTAACCACTAGGCTACCCCCCTCTAACCACTAGGCCCCCTCTAACCACTAGGCTACCCGCCGGCCCTCTAACCACTAGGCTACCCGCCGGCCCCTCTAACCACTAGGCTACCCGCCGGCCCCTCTAACCACTAGGCTACCCGCCGGCCCCTCTAACCACTAGGCTACCCGCCGGCCCCTCTAACCACTAGGCTACCCGCCGGCCCCTCTAACCACTAGGCTACCCGCCGGCCCCTCTAACCACTAGGCTACCCGCCGGCCCCTCTAACCACTAGGCTACCCGCCGGCCCCTCTAACCACTAGGCTACCCGCCGGCCCCTCTAACCACTAGGCTACCTGCCTGCCGGCCCCTCTAACCACTAGGCTACCCGCCGGCCCCTCTAACCACTAGGCTACCCGCCGGCCCCTCTAACCACTAGGCTACCCGCCGGCCCCTCTAACCACTAGGCTACCTGCCGGCCCTATATAGGGAACAGGCTGCCATTGGGCCTCAGGCTGGGCAGTGAGTCAGCCAGCAGTCTCCTGTTATACTACTGCATTATTCATAGGAGATGGAAGAGGATCAGGAAGCACATGGTAACAAGACCACCTCTCCCTCCACATACTACCAGGGAGAACTACAAGTACCAAGACCACATTGAAGGCAGTAGTATTTAGACACAGACAGTGAACACGGGAGCATCCAATCACAAGAGATGTAGTGTACAACTGTTGCACAACCCTCTACTGAATAATACTGAAACACTGTACAAATGAAGGGGGCATTAGTCACAGAGACAGATACAGAGGGAGAGACGGGGGGAAACAGGGGGGACAGGGGGTGAACAGAGGGAGGGAGACAGGGGGGACAGGGGGAACAGAGGGAGAGACAGAGGGGGTGGGGGACGGGGGAGGGGGTGAACAGAGGGAGAGACAGGGGGGAGACAGGGGGTGAACAGAGGGAGAGACAGACAGGGGGGGGGAGAGACAGAGGGGGGGGACAGGGGGTGAACAGAGGGAGAGACAGAGGGGGGGGACAGGGGGTGAACAGAGGGGGACAGGGGGTGAACAGAGGGAGAGACAGGGGGGGGGGACAGAGGGAGAGACGGGGGGACAGGGGGTGAACAGAGGGAGAGACGGGGGGGACAGGGGGAACAGAGGGAGAGACAGAGGGGGGACACAGGGGTGAACAGAGGGAGAGACAGAGGGGGACAGGGGGTGAACAGAGGGAGAGACAGAGGGGGGGGGGGGTGAACAGGGGGTGAACAGAGGGAGAGACAGAGGGGGGGTACAGAGGCATTCCTCACATTGTAGAGCCTGGGTAGCGAGGACACTCTGGAGGACTTGGCTCCAAACGGTCGGGGGGTGAAGCCGGCAGAGAGGCAGGACGAAGAGCCCTCAGATCGGCGGTATCCCCTGGGGAGAGAGGCAGATGCCCCTCCTCTTCCTCTTCCTCCCGGAGCCCTGGAGCTGTACCTGTAGAGGGGAAGCTCCTGCTGCTGGGGAGCTGAGACATGACCCGAGGCTCCCACCGAGGTCAGGGACTCTACAGTGGAGATGAGGGCGTGGTCTGGGATGTCCATGGAGGCACAGGGGCCGGTTCCGCTGGTTAGGTTAGAGCCGGTTCCGCTGGTTAGGTTAGAGCCGGTACCGCTCACCGGGTCAGAGGTAGTTAGAGAAGAACTGGTACCAATAGTAAGACTGGAGCTAGATCCAGGGAGGGTCGTCGGGATCCCGTTTGAGAGCAAGGAGACGTTGTGGTCTCGTCCAGTGGAGATGAAGAGAGCTGGGCTCGAGATGGTCTGGGAGGAGATGGGAGACGCAGAGTTGGGGAAAGTGACTAATCCTCCAGCTCCGTCTGGCTCCACCGGTGTGTGACTCCTCCCCCCTAGGACGAGGGGCTCTGATTGGGGCACGGCTCCGGGTCCCTGGAGGGTCACGCTGGGGGCGGTGAAGGGTTCCGACGCTACGGGGCTGTAGGGTGACTCCACGGAGGAGCTGAGGGCCAGCGGAGCTCTGGTGTGGGGTCGGAGCACCAGGGAACCCTCCTTGAACGAGGTGGACGGAGAGACCTTGTGACCATTGCTGCATAGGGACTCCTCATCCTCTTCCCTGTGATACCAGATGAAGAGAGGAAACATATGAATAGTGATGATCAAGTCACAGCAGAATGGGCAAGCAGACGCACACACTACTATAAAGTTATTTAAGTCTGTCTTCCATGTCCGTTCCCTTACCGGTCCTCTTGCAGACTCTTGAATGTCCCGACTGTACCGACCCCTGCGTTGGCCATCAGGACGATGTTGTCCCTCTCCTGCATCTTCCTCCGCAGGTCACAGTTCGACCTGTGCCGCCGGAGCTTCCACTTGGTCAGGTCCTGACAGGAGGTAGGGGGGGGGGGAAACACTTACAACAAGATGAATCACGACAGAGACAAGAACTGCTGTTGAATTCATTTGTAGCGGCAACAATTAACCCAGTGAAGACCGCCTGGTTTTTAAACACTTATTAAGAGGTCAGGGTGACTAGTTCTACCGGTCAGGATGGTACAGGTGGGTAGTTCTACCGGTCAGGATGGTACAGGTGACTAGTTCTACCGGTCAGGATGGTACAGGTGACTAGTTCTACCGGTCAGGATGGTACAGGTGACTAGTTCTACCGGTCAGGATGGTACAGGTGACTAGTTCTACCGGTCAGGATGGTACAGGTGACTAGTTCTACCGGTCAGGATGGTACAGGTGGGTAGTTCTACCGGTCAGGATGGTACAGGTGGGTAGTTCTACCGGTCAGGATGGTACAGGTGACTAGTTCTACCGGTCAGGATGGTACAGGTGGGTAGTTCTACCGGTCAGGATGGTACAGGTGGGTAGTTCTACCGGTCAGGATGGTACAGGTAATGGATGCATGCGTGTGTGGACTCACGTTGTGCCACTTGGCCTCACTCTCGTGGACCCGGGCTCTGACCATCTGCAGCTGGTCTTGGCTCACGGCGCTGGGGCTCAGCTCCATGCCACCCTCAGAAACCTGGCGCACCACTTGCGTGGGCGACGGGAACCGCCTGATGTCATTCAATGATTTGCTCCTGTTGTCGTGAAGAGAGCAAAGGAGACGAGAGAGAGAAGTGAAAGACGAGCGAGAGAGAGAACACTGCAGATTGATGATCAGGATGTCATCGTATATTACATTGTCCAACATTCCACCAAGCCAGCAGACTGCGCCGTGCAAAACCAAGCCAGCAGACTGGTACCTGGTGACTAGCGCCAAGCCAGCAGACTGGCCCTGCCACCAGCGCCTCAGTGTTCTGAAGCCAGCAGACTGCGCCGTGCCAAGCCAGCAGACTGCGCCGTGCCAAGCCAGCAGACTGCGCCGTGCCAAGCCAGCAGACTGCGCCGTGCCAAGCCAGCAGACTGCGCCGTGCCAAGCCAGCAGACTGCGCCGTGCCAAGCCAGCAGACTGCGCCAAGCCAAGCCAGCAGACTGCGCCAAGCCAAGCCAGCAGACTGCGCCAAGCCAAGCCAGCAGACTGCGCCGTGCCAAGGCGCGCTAAAGCCCAGCAGGGTGGGGGGGGGCATAGAGCCAAGCGAGCCCAGCGGGTGACGCCGTTAACTCACCATATCCATCCTGGGTTTACCTCCAAGTTTCTACAGGAACCAGAGAAAGACCAGACCACTGTACATTCAGATACATGCCATTTAGCAGATCCATTTATTCAAATCACCTCACTATTTTTAATTTAACCAGGTAGGCTAGTTGAGAACAAGTTCTCATTTGCAACGGCAACCTAGTCAAGATAAAGCAAAGCAGTTCAACATAGAGTTACACATGGAGTAAACATACAATAGAAAAATATAGAATAATTGATGCTTACATTATTTTCTCTTCCTCCCCAGTACTGGTGACACCAGCGGAAACTGAACCCACAGCCCTGGTATTGCAGTACTGAACCCACAGCCCTGGTATTGCAGTACTGAACCCACAGCCCTGGTATTGCAGTACTGAACCCACAGCCCTGGTATTGCAGTACTGAACCCACAGCCCTGGTATTGCAGTACTGAACCCACAGCCCTGGTATTGCAGTACTGAACCCACAGCCCTGGTATTGGCAGTACTGAACCCACAGCCCTGGTATTGCAGTACTGAACCCACAGCCCTGGTATTGGAGTACTGAACCCACAGCCCTGGTATTGGAGTACTGAACCCACAGCCCTGGTATTGGAGTACTGAACCCACAGCCCTGGTATTGCAGTACTGAACCCACAGCCCTGGTATTGCAGTACTGAACCCACAGCCCTGGTATTGCAGTACTGAACCCACCAACGGTAACTGAACCCACAGCCCTGGTATTGGAGTACTGAACCCACAGCCCTGGTATTGCAGTACTGAACCCACAGCCCTGGTATTGCAGTACTGAACCCACAGCCCTGGTATTGGAGTACTGGACCCACCAACGGTAACTGAACCCACAGCCCTGGTATTAGCAAGTGCCATGGTCTACCAACTGAGCCACACACACACCACCACGTAAACATACCCGCTCTCTAGAACCCCACTGGTATTGCAGAATAGACCTTACAGTGAACACTAGTGGTATTGGACTCCCCAGGTACTGTACCCCCTGATAGCAGTGAACACTGAACGTCCCACAGCCCTGGTATTGCAGTACTGAACCCACAGCCCTGGTACAGTACTGAACCCACAGCCCTGGTATTGCAGTACTGAACCCACAGCCCTGGTATTGCAGTACTGAACCCACAGCCCCAGGTTCAGTATGAACCCACAGCCCTGGTAGTGAACACTGAACGTCACCACGATCCCAGGTTCAGTATGAACCCGATGTCGCAGTGGTTCACAGTAACGTCACCACGATCCCAGGTTCAGTATCCCGATAGCAGTGAACACTAACGTCACCACGATCCCAGGTTCAGTATCCCGATAGCAGTGAACACTAACGTCACCACGATCCCAGGTTCAGTATCCCGATAGCAGTGAACACTAACGTCACCACGATCCCAGGTTCAGTATCCCGATAGCAGTGAACACTAACGTCACCACGATCCCAGGTTCAGTATCCCGATAGCAGTGAACACTAACGTCACCACGATCCCAGGTTCAGTATCCCGATAGCAGTGAACACTAACGTCACCACGATCCCAGGTTCAGTATCCCGATAGCAGATACCATGACAACATCTGCCAAAGTCACAGAATGTCACTCGATCCAGAGTTGAGTTCAATATCATTCAAATTAAACATTGTAATGTGTGCATTAAATCAAGCAATTTGACTTTGGTAACTAAAATGTAATTTATTTTAAAAGTAAATCTCCCTGGATACATCTTGATTTACCCAGTTTCACCCAGGTCTAGTCACAATACAGGGGAATAGATATTCAACAGGAGTGTGTGCATTGAGTTATTGAGCTCGTTTTGGCTGATTTCATGAGACTACAGTTTCCTCTTTCATTTAGGACTTATTTTATTGTACTGATCAACATTTGCATTTAAGAAGCACTATATATTTTATGAAAGTGAGACCCATGACCTCATTCACACAGAGTCACAGCCTTCAGTAACGATGATCTTGACTGGGAGACGTGAGGGACTATCAGCTTTGTAAAATCAGCAATATTTTGAATATTACTTTGCATATTATAACAGACAAGGTACGGTAGTGAACTGATGTTGGTTTCAACTATAAGCTAGCAAGGGATGTTAGC
Source organism: Oncorhynchus keta (assembly GCF_023373465.1). NCBI lineage: Eukaryota > Metazoa > Chordata > Actinopteri > Salmoniformes > Salmonidae > Oncorhynchus > Oncorhynchus keta. The sequence goes on along the minus strand of NW_026288944.1, from coordinate 102,355 downwards.
CTACAAAGCTATCGATACCTTCCTGCATTGGAAAGTGTTCTAGACATTGTTTTGCGAACATAAAAGTTTCAACATCTCTACACGGCCTTGTTGAATTATTCAAGTGTGTTAACTTCTGTGCAGGATAAGTGGTGGTGCAGCACAGGCTCCCAGAGGTTCCTCAGGACAGGCTCCCAGAGGTTCCTCAGGACAGGCTCCCAGAGGTTCCTCAGGACAGGCTCCCAGAGGTTCCTCAGGACAGGCTCCCAGAGGTTCCTCAGGACAGGCTCCCAGAGGTTCCTCAGGACAGGCTCCCAGAGGTTCCTCAGGACAGACTCCCAGAGGTTCCTCAGGACAGACTCCCAGAGGTTCCTCAGGACAGACTCCCAGAGGTTCCTCAGGACAGACTCCCAGAGGTTCCTCAGGACAGACTCCCAGAGGTTCCTCAGGACAGACTACCAGAGGTTCCTCAGGACAGACTACCAGAGGTTCCTCAGGACAGACTACCAGAGGTTCCTCAGGACAGACTACCAGAGGTTCCTCAGGACAGACTACCAGAGGTTCCTCAGGACAGACTACCAGAGGTTCCTCAGGACAGACTACCAGAGGTTCCTCAGGACAGACTACCAGAGGTTCCTCAGGACAGACTACCAGAGGTTCCTCAGGACAGACTACCAGAGGTTCCTCAGGACAGACTAGAGGCAAAAATTAGGAAGTGGGGACTCTCGCTATAAAGGAGACATCGGCTGCACTGATAGACAGATCCTCGCAATCATTAGAAGTCAGACACATTTGATAGAAATACCGAAAGTAACAAAAGTAACAAATTCTAGTACAGAACCCGTTTTTCATTTTCTATTATTTTTTTTTTAAACATACCGAAGTTTCAGTATAACGTGCAACACTAGTGAAAGCTCTAATTACAACAAGGACGGAATCCGAACGATCCCAATTCACACCGGGCCGCGACCGACGCAGATCAGCAAGGACAACGTCCAAACCATTCATATTACACAAGGCCGAGACCGACTCTGAACATTCATCACACTAACGCCAAATACTTTTTTTAAAGACCATCTTGTTTTATTGACCCACTGTTACATTGTTAGTTTGGTACGTCACAGTTCAGATCTAAAACCCCATTTCATTTTCTTTGACACTTCTTTTGACCAGAAGCAATTATGAATAGGATGCAAGTCCAACGCTCTAACCACTAGGCTACCCTGCCGACCCGATGCCGTGTGTGTGGAGACAGAGATCGTCATAACTCCAATGTCAACAATACACATTTTGGCATTAAAAACACTTCTCAATAAAGGTTTCATATAAAATCTTTACAGCCTCATCACTTTGGTAGCACATCTACAGGGCAATATTATTTGCATGATGATTATGGGCAAGCAAGTAGCTTACATTTATTAAAAACAAAGGACTCCAGTCCTGCCCTTCGCAGTAGATTTTAACGGAAGACTCGGTCCCTGCCTATATGACAAAGGTGATAAGCTTGTCGCAGGTTGTTTAAAAAGCTATAAAATTGTCACAATGACGTGGTTTAAAAGTAGGCTTGGGTATTTGGATATAGCCACGGGAATTATTTCTCAAATACTGTTAAAACTACTTGAAATTAATACATTTGAATATTAGATGGAAGTATAATAATTAGTATAATATTACTTTTTTTTGCAGTCAACTTCTACAATGTTAGGAGATAAAGATGGCGTTCGTTTTACCGGTCCCAATGGTTCCATTATGAAGCTTACCGGTAGTCCCCAGTCATGTGATGTTGAGGCCGGAGCGTTGAGTCTCACTGTTGGTTCCATTATGAAGCTTACCGGTAGTCCCCAGTCATGTGATGTTGAGGCCGGAGTGTTGAGTCTCACTGTTGGTTCCATTATGAAGCTTACCGGTAGTCCCCAGTCATGTGATGTTGAGGCCGGAGTGTTGTCTCACTGTTGGTTCCATTATGAAGCTTACCGGTAGTCCCCAGTCATGTGATGTTGAGGCCGGAGCGTTGAGTCTCACTGTTGGTTCCATTATGAAGCTTACCGGTAGTCCCCAGTCATGTGATGTTGAGGCCGGAGCATTGAGTCTCACTGTTGGTTCCATTATGAAGCTTACCGGTAGTCCCCAGTCATGTGATGTTGAGGCCGGAGCGTTGAGTCTCACTGTTGGTTCCATTATGAAGCTTACCGGTAGTCCCCAGTCATGTGATGTTGAGGCCGGAGCGTTGAGTCTCACTGTTGGTTCCATTATGAAGCTTACCGGTAGTCCCCAGTCATGTGATGTTGAGGCCGGAGTGTTGTCTCACTGTTGGTTCCATTATGAAGCTTACCGGTAGTCCCCAGTCATGTGATGTTGAGGCCGGAGCGTTGAGTCTCACTGTTGGTTCCATTATGAAGCTTACCGGTAGTCCCCAGTCATGTGATGTTGAGGCCGGAGTGTTGAGTCTCACTGTTGGTTCCATTATGAAGCTTACCGGTAGTCCCCAGTCATGTGATGTTGAGGCCGGAGTGTTGAGTCTCACTGTTGGTTCCATTATGAAGCTTACCGGTAGTCCCCAGTCATGTGATGTTGAGGCCGGAGTGTTGAGTCTCACTGTTGGTTCCATTATGAAGCTTACCGGTAGTCCCCAGTCATGTGATGTTGAGGCCAGTGTGTTGTCTCACTGTTGGTTCCATTATGAAGCTTACCGGTAGTCCCCAGTCATGTGATGTTGAGGCCGGAGCGTTGAGTCTCACTGTTGGTTCCATTATGAAGCTTACCGGTAGTCCCCAGTCATGTGATGTTGAGGCCGGAGCGTTGAGTCTCACTGCTGGTTCCATTATGAAGCTTACCGGTAGTCCCCAGTCATGTGATGTTGAGGCCGGAGTGTTGTCTCACTGTTGGTTCCATTATGAAGCTTACCGGTAGTCCCCAGTCATGTGATGTTGAGGCCGGAGCGTTGAGTCTCACTGTTGGTTCCATTATGAAGCTTACCGGTAGTCCCCAGTCATGTGATGTTGAGGCCGGAGTGTTGAGTCTCACTGTTGGTTCCATTATGAAGCTTACCGGTAGTCCCCAGTCATGTGATGTTGAGGCCGGAGTGTTGTCTCACTGTTGGTTCCATTATGAAGCTTACCGGTAGTCCCCAGTCATGTGATGTTGAGGCCATTAGCTTACCGGTTTTCCCCAGTCATGTGATTGGCCGTCTCACTGTTGGTTCCATTATGAAGCTTACCGGTAGTCCCCAGTCATGTGATGTTGAGGCCGGAGCGTTGAGTCTCACTGTTGGTTCCATTATGAAGCTTACCGGTAGTCCCCAGTCATGTGATGTTGAGGCCGGAGTGTTGAGTCTCACTGTTGGTTCCATTATGAAGCTTACCGGTAGTCCCCAGTCATGTGATGTTGAGGCCGGAGCATTGAGTCTCACTGTTGGTTCCATTATCCCCAGCTTACCGGTAGTCCCCAGTCATGTGATGTTGAGGCCGGAGTGTTGAGTCACTGTTGGTTCCATTATGAAGCTTACCGGTAGTCCCCAGTCATGTGATGTTGAGGCCGGAGTGTTGAGTCTCACTGTTGGTTCCATTATGAAGCTTACCGGTAGTCCCCAGTCATGTGATGTTGAGGCCGGAGTGTTGAGTCTCACTGTTGGTTCCATTATGAAGCTTACCGGTAGTCCCCAGTCATGTGATGTTGAGGCCGGAGTGTTGTCTCACTGTTGGTTCCATTATGAAGCTTACCGGTAGTCCCCAGTCATGTGATGTTGAGGCCGGAGCGTTGAAGCTAATGAGTCTCACTGTTGGTTCCATTATGAAGCATTCCCCAGTCAAGCTTTAGCTAATGTTGAGGTAGTCCCCAGTCATTCCATTATGATGCTTGAGGTAGTCCCCAGTGATGTTGAGTTTTAATAGTCTCACTGTTGGTTCCATTATGAAGCTTACCGGTAGTCCCCAGTCATGTGATGTTGAGGCCGGAGTGTTGAGTCTCACTGTTGGTTCCATTATGAAGCTTACCGGTAGTCCCCAGTCATGTGATGTTGAGGCCGGAGCGTTGAGTCTCACTGTTGGTTCCATTATGAAGCTTACCGGTAAGTCCCCAGTCATGTGATGTTGAGGCCGGAGTGTTGAGTCTCACTGTTGGTTCCATTATGAAGCTTACCGGTAGTCCCCAGTCATGTGATGTTGAGGCCGGAGTGTTGAGTCTCACTGTTGGTTCCATTATGAAGCTTACCGGTAGTCCCCAGTCATGTGATGTTGAGGCCGGAGCGTTGAGTCTCACTGTTGGTTCCATTATGAAGCTTACCGGTAGTCCCCAGTCATGTGATGTTGAGGCCGGAGTGTTGAGTCTCACTGTTGGTTCCATTATGAAGCTTACCGGTAGTCCCCAGTCATGTGATGTTGAGGCCGGAGTGTTGAGTCTCACTGTTGGTTCCATTATGAAGCTTACCGGTAGTCCCCAGTCATGTGATGTTGAGGCCGGAGTGTTGTCTCACTGTTGGTTCCATTATGAAGCTTACCGGTAGTCCCCAGTCATGTGATGTTGAGGCCAGGAGTGTTGTCTCACTGTTGGTTCCATTATGAAGCTTACCGGTAGTCCCCAGTCATGTGATGTTGAGGCCGGAGCGTTGAGTCTCACTGTTGGTTCCATTATGAAGCTTACCGGTAGTCCCCAGTCATGTGATGTTGAGGCCGGAGTGTTGAGTCTCACTGTTGGTTCCATTATGAAGCTTACCGGTAGTCCCCAGTCATGTGATGTTGAGGCCGGAGCGTTGAGTCTCACTGTTGGTTCCATTATGAAGCTTACCGGTAGTCCCCAGTCATGTGATGTTGAGGCCGGAGTGTTGAGTCTCACTGTTGGTTCCATTATGAAGCTTACCGGTAGTCCCCAGTCATGTGATGTTGAGGCCGGAGTGTTGTCTCACTGTTGGTTCCATTATGAAGCTTACCGGTAGTCCCCAGTCATGTGATGTTGAGGCCGGAGTGTTGAGTCTCACTGTTGGTTCCATTATGAAGCTTACCGGTAGTCCCCAGTCATGTGATGTTGAGGCCGGAGTGTTGTCTCACTGTTGGTTCCATTATGAAGCTTACCGGTAGTCCCCAGTCATGTGATGTTGAGGCCGGAGTGTTGTCTCACTGTTGGTTCCATTATGAAGCTTACCGGTAGTCCCCAGTCATGTGATGTTGAGGCCGGAGCGTTGAGTCTCACTGTTGGTTCCATTATGAAGCTTACCGGTAGTCCCCAGTCATGTGATGTTGAGGCCGGAGTGTTGAGTCTCACTGTTGTGCAGAACGCGCCAGGTGATCTAATTACAGGATGGAATTCACACCTAAATCTTTGCCAGAGATGTAACTTCTCGCTCTTATTAGTTATACGAGGTGTGGGTCTAAAAGCTCACGTTCTATGATCGTACTTAAACATTGCTCAGGGATTTGATCTTGCAACATTTCGGTTACAAGTCCAACGCTCTAACCACGAGGCAAAGGACTATTTGACCTACTCATTCAAGGGTTTTTCTTTATTTTTACTATTTTCTACATTAAGAATAATAGTGAAGACAACAAAACTATGACATAACACATGGAATCAGTGTCCAAAGTGTTAAACAAATCCATTTTATATTTAGATTCTTCAAAGTAGCCACCCTTTGCCTTGATGACAGCTTTGCACGCTCCTGGCATTCTCTCAACCAGCTTCACCTGGAATGTTTTTGCAACAGTCTTGAAGGAGTTCCCACATATGCTGAGCAGTTGTTGGCTGCTTTTCCTTCACTCTGCTGTCCAACTCACCCCAAAACCATCTCAATTGGGTTCTAGGTCGGGGGATTGTGGAGGCCAAGTCATCTGATGCAGCACTCCATCACTCTCCTTCTTGGTCAAATAGCCCTTACACAGCCTGGAGGTGTGTTGGGTCAGTGTCCTGCTGAAAAACAAATGATAGTCCCACTAAGCCCTAACCAGATGGGATGGCGTTTCGCTGTGGTAGCCATGCTGCTTACGTGTGCCTTGAATTCTAAATAAATCACGGACTGTCACCAGCAACACAGCCTCACACCATCACGCCTCCTCCATGCTTCACGGTGGGAACCACACACCATCAGTTGGTCCTTCTCGCATGTAATGCATGGGGTAGTTACACACCTTCCCCATGCTTCATGGTGGGAACCACAGAATCACGCCACATGACTTCACTTTGGATGGGAACTGCACCGTTAAATTATAGTAGATATTTACCTAACCAGCACGCCTGGTTCCATGCTTTGGGAACCACACACCATCAGCCTCCTCCTAATGCTTAATAGCTAGATGGGAACCTACAGGGAGCGCCTCCTAGCCATTTAATAGAGGTTAGGAACCACACACCATTACGCTCCTAATGCTTCAGCGGTTAGGGAACCTACCTTAGCTAATGGTTAGCTTTTAGTTAGTTAGCTACCTAGCTAAGTGGTTAGCTAATTTAATAGCTAGTTAGCTACCTAGCTAAGTGGTTAGCTAATTTAATAGCTAGTTAGCTACCTACCTAGCTAAGTGGTTAGCTAATTTAATAGCTAGTTAGCTACCTAGCTAAGTGGTTAGCTAATTTAATAGCTAGTTAGCTACCTAGCTAAGTGGTTAGCTTCTTCCAAAATCAAGCTTTGCGTGATAACAGATAATCCCCTCCTGGATCAAGATCCTTGCAGTCTAATATTTGCTTTGTGCGTGCAGCAAAGTGAGAAGCATTTTTTTTAATTACTTGTAGAACTTCAATAGTTGGGATGTCTGTCCACAAATAGATTAAGTCTGAGACAATAAAAATGTTTGCAATGCATCCGTTAGCATTAAGTTAGCATTCTCTATGGGATTTTACATGTAGTTGTTAGCATTGCTAACCTTCGGATTACAGAGGCTCAGTGGAGTTTGAAAATGGCAGCCCTTGTGTTCAGTGCCGGTATTACTGAATATCTCAGGGTGGATTAAGGTCGGTATGAAGACATGACAATCTAGATACCATACAAGCCTAGTTTAAAATCTACTCATTTGGAAAAAGTTCTCAGTTGCACAAAGCACTGAACTGGGATATAGAAGGTGCAGTCGGGATGGGGTAGGCGGCTAGAGGGAGAGAGGGAGGGGAGGGAGGGAGGTGGAGGGAGGGGGAGGGGGGAGGGAGGGAGGGAGGGAGGGAGGGAGGGAGGGAGGGGAGGGACAGAGGGAGGGAGGGAGGGCTCTTAATGAGGGAGGGAGGGAGGGTTCTCTCACAGGGAGGGAGGGAGGGAGGGATTAGCATTGAGGGAGGGAGGGAGGGAGGGAGGGAGAGGGAGGGAGGGCAGGGAGGGAGGGAGGGAGGGAGGGAGGGAGGGAGGGAGGGAGGGAGGGGGAGGGAGGGAGAGGGAGGGAGGGAGGGAGGGAGGGAGGGGAGGGAGGGAGGGAGGGAGGGAGAGAGGCTTTAATGATTAGCATTGGGAGGGAGGGACAGAGGGAGGGAGGGAAGAGGGAGGGAGGGACAGAGGGAGGGGAGGGACAGGGAGGGAGGGAGGGAGGGAGAGGGAGGGAGGGAGGGAGGGGGGAGGGAGGGAGGGAGGGAGGGAGGGAGGGAGGGAGGGACAGAGGGAGGGAGGGAGGGAGGCTCTTAGGGAGGGAGGGAGGGAGGGAGGGAGGGAGGGGAGGGAGGGAGGGAGGGAGGGAGGGAGGGAGGGAGGGAGGGAGGGAGGGAGGGCTCTTAGGGAGGGGAGGGAGGGGGAGGGAGGGAGGGAGGGGGAGGGAGGGAGGGAGGGAGGGAGGGAGGGAGGGAGGGAGGGAGGGAGGGAGGGAGGGAGGGAGGGAGGGAGGGAGGGAGGGAGGGAGGGTTCTGGGAGATTAGGAGGGAGGGAGGGAGGGAGGGAGGTGGAGGGAGGGAGGGAGGGAGGAGGGAGGGAGGGAGGGAGGGAGGGAGGGAGGGAGGGGTTCTGGGAGGGAGGGAGGGAGGGAGGGAGGGAGGGGGAGGGGGGAGGGAGGGAGGGAGGGATTAGGGAGGGAGGGAGGGAGGGAGGGAGGGAGGGAGGGAGGGAGGGAGGGAGCATTGAGGATTCTGGCTGGGAGGGAGGGAGGGAGGGAGGGAGGGAGGGAGGGAGGGAGGGAGGGAGGGAGGGAGGGAGGGAGGGAGGGAGGGAGGGGGAGGGAGGGGAGGGCTCTTAATGAGGGAGGGAGGGATGGAGGGAGGGAGGGAGGGAGGGGAGGAGGGAGGGAGGGAGGGAGGGAGGGAGGGAGGAGAGGGAGGGAGGCATTGAGGGATTCTGGAGGGGGAGGGAGGGGATGGCTGGGGAGGGAGGGATTAGCATTGGGGAGGGAGGGAGGGGGAGGGGGAGGAGGGAGGGGGTTGGAGGGAGGGTGGCTGGCTGGAGGGAGGGGATTACAGGAGGGAGGGATTAGGGGAGGGAGGCTGGAGGGAGGGGATTACAGGGGAGGGGTGGCTGGCTGGAGGGAGGTGGCTGGCTGGAGGGAGGGGGGATGGCTGGCTGGAGGGAGGGGGTGGCTGGCTGGGGGAGGGGTGGCTGGTTGGAGGGAGGGGGTGGCTGGTTGGAGGGAGGGGGTGGCTGGTTGGTTCTCAGGGATTACACAGGGGGTGGCTGGATTGGAGGGAGGGGGTGGCTGGCATGGAGGGAGGGGGGGATTCTGGCTGGAGGGAGGGGGCTGGCTGGGGATTCTGGAGGGAGGGGGTGGCTGGCTGGAGGGAGGGGGATTAGCAGACAAGACAGGAACAACGAGCCAGGGAGGGATGTTACAGCCTGAATCAATGATTAGCATTGAGGGATTCTGAGGAACCTGTTGTTAGCTTGAGGGATCGGCTACAAACAGGGAGAAGAGGGCTCTTAATGAAGGAGAGGGAAGGAAAGGGATGAAACTGAGGAAGAGAGCATTGAGGGATTAACAGGGTAAAATCAACAGAAAGGAAAACAGAATCTGATTGCATTGATGGTTCTAAAGGGGATTACACAGGGGATTCTGGTTCTGGTCACACAGGGATTACACAGAGAGGCTCTTAATGATTAGCATTGAGGGATTCTGGTTCTCACACAGGGGATTACAGAGAGAGGCTCTTAATGATTAGCATTGAGGGATTCTGGTTCTCTCACACAGGGATTACATGGAGAGGCTCTTAATGATTAGCATTGAGGATTCTGGTTCTCTCACACAGGGATTACATGGAGAGGCTCTTAATGATTAGCATTGAGGGATTCTGGTTCTCTCACACAGGGGATTACACAGAGAGGCTCTTAATGATTAGCATTGAGGGATTCTGGTTCCCTCACACAGGGGATTACATGGAGAGGCTCTTAATGATTAGCATTGAGGGATTCTGGTTCTCTCACAGGGGATTACACAGAGAGGCTCTTAATGATTAGCATTGAGGGATTCTGGTTCTCTCACACAGGGGATTACACAGAGAGGCTCTTAATGATTAGCATTGAGGGATTCTGGTTCTCTCACAGGGGATTACACAGAGAGGCTCTTAATGATTAGCATTGAGGGATTCTGGTTCTCACACAGGGGATTACACAGAGAGGCTCTTAATGATTAGCATTGAGGGATTCTGGTTCTCACACAGGGGATTACACAGAGAGGCTCTTAATGATTAGCATTGAGGGATTCTGGTTCTCACACAGGGGATTACACAGAGAGGCTCTTAATGATTAGCATTGAGGGATTCTGGTTCTCTCACACAGGGGATTACACAGAGAGGCTCTTAATGATTAGCATTGAGGGATTCTGGTTCTCACACAGGGGATTACATGGAGAGGCTATTAATGATTAGCATTGAGGGATTCTGGTTCTCTCACAGGGGATTACACAGAGAGGCTCTTAATGATTAGCATTGAGGGATTCTGGTTCTCTCACACAGGGGATTACACAGAGAGGCTCTTAATGATTAGCATTGAGGGATTCTGGTTCTCTCTCACAGGGGATTACACGGAGAGGCTCTTAATGATTAGCATTGAGGGATTCTGGTTCTCTCACACAGGGGATTACATGGAGAGGCTCTTAATGATTAGCATTGAGGGATTCTGGTTCTCTCACACAGGGGATTACACAGAGAGGCTCTTAATGATTAGCATTGAGGGATTCTGGTTCTCTCACACAGGGGATTACACAGAGAGGCTCTTAATGATTAGCATTGAGGGATTCTGGTTCTCTCACAGGGGATTACATGGAGAGGCTCTTAATGATTAGCATTGAGGGATTCTGGTTCTCTCACACAGGGATTACACAGAGAGGCTCTTAATGATTAGCATTGAGGGATTCTGGTTCTCACACAGGGGATTACACAGAGAGGCTCTTAATGATTAGCATTGAGGGATTCTGGTTCTCTCACACAGGGATTACACAGAGAGGCTCTTAATGATTAGCATTGAGGGATTCTGGTTCTCACACAGAGAGGCTCTTAATGATTAGCATTGAGGGATTCTGGTTCTCTCACAGGGGATTACATGGAGAGGCTCTTAATGATTAGCATTGAGGGATTCTGGTTCTCTCACAGGGGATTACACAGAGAGGCTCTTAATGATTAGCATTGAGGGATTCTGGTTCTCTCACACAGGGGATTACATGGAGAGGCTCTTAATGATTAGCATTGAGGGATTCTGGTTCTCACACAGGGGATTACACAGAGAGGCTCTTAATGATTAGCATTGAGGGATTCTGGTTCTCTCACACAGGGGATTACACAGAGAGGCTCTTAATGATTAGCATTGAGGGATTCTGGTTCTCTCACAGGGGATTACACGGAGAGGCTTATAATGATTAGCATTGAGGGATTCTGGTTCTCTCTCACAGGGGATTACATGGAGAGGCTCTTAATGATTAGCATTGAGGGATTCTGGTTCTCTCACAGGGGATTACATGGAGAGGCTCTTAATGATTAGCATTGAGGGATTCTGGTTCTCACACAGGGGATTACACAGAGAGGCTCTTAATGATCAGCATTGAGGGATTCTGGTTCTCTCACAGGGGATTACAGAGAGAGGCTCTTAATGATTAGCATTGAGGGATTCTGGTTCTCTCACACAGGGGATTACACAGAGAGGCTCTTAATGATTAGCATTGAGGGATTCTGGTTCTCACACAGGGGATTACACAGAGAGGCTCTTAATGATTAGCATTGAGGGATTCTGGTTCTCTCACACAGGGGATTACATGGAGAGGCTCTTAATGATTAGCATTGAGGGATTCTGGTTCTCTCACACAGGGATTACACAGAGAGGCTCTTAATGATTAGCATTGAGGGATTCTGGTTCTCTCACACAGGGGATTACACAGAGAGGCTCTTAATGATTAGCATTGAGGGATTCTGGTTCTCACACAGGGGATTACACAGAGAGGCTCTTAATGATTAGCATTGAGGGATTCTGGTTCTCTCACACAGGGGATTACACAGAGAGGCTCTTAATGATTAGCATTGAGGGATTCTGGTTCTCTCACACAGGGGATTACATGGAGAGGCTCTTAATGATTAGCATTGAGGGATTCTGGTTCTCTCACAGGGGATTACACAGAGAGGCTCTTAATGATTAGCATTGAGGGATTCTGGTTCTCCTCACACAGGGGATTACACTGAGAGGCTCTTAATGATTAGCATTGAGGGATTCTGGTTCTCTCACAGGGGATTACACAGAGAGGCTCTTAATGATTAGCATTGAGGGATTCTGGTTCTCTCACACAGGGATTACACAGAGAGGCTCTTAATGATTAGCATTGAGGGATTCTGGTTCTCTCACAGGGGATTACACAGAGAGGCTCTTAATGATTAGCATTGAGGATTCTGGTTCTCACACAGGGATTACACAGAGAGGCTCTTAATGATTAGCATTGAGGGATTCTGGTTCTCTCACACAGGGATTACACAGAGAGGCTCTTAATGATTAGCATTGAGGGATTCTGGTTCTCTCACACAGGGGATTACACAGAGAGGCTCTTAATGATTAGCATTGAGGGATTCTGGTTCTCACACAGGGGATTACACAGAGAGGCTCTTAATGATTAGCATTGAGGATTCTGGTTCTCACACAGGGATTACACAGGAGAGGCTCTTAATGATTAGCATTGAGGGATTCTGGTTCTCTCACAGGGGATTACATGAGAGGCTCTTAATGATTAGCATTGAGGGATTCTGGTTCTCTCACACAGGGGATTACACAGAGAGGCTCTTAATGATTAGCATTGAGGATTCTGGTTCTCTCACAGGGGATTACACAGGAGAGGCTCTTAATGATTAGCATTGAGGGATTCTGGTTCTCTCACACAGGGGATTACATGGAGAGGCTCTTAATGATTAGCATTGAGGGATTCTGGTTCTCTCACACAGGGCTCTTAATGATTACATTGAGGGATTCTGGTTCTCTCACACAGGATTACACAGAGGCTCTTAATGATTAGCATTGAGGGATTCTGGTTCTCTCACACAGGGGATTACACAGAGAGGCTCTTAATGATTAGCATTGAGGGATTCTGGGTCTCTCTCACAGGGGATTACATGGAGAGGCTCTTAATGATTAGCATTGAGGGATTCTGGTTCTCACACACAGGGGATTACACAGAGAGGCTCTTAATGATTAGCATTGAGGGATTCTGGTTCTCACAGGGGATTACACAGAGAGGCTCTTAATGATTAGCATTGAGGGATTCTGGTTCTCTCACACAGGGATTACACAGAGAGGCTCTTAATGATTAGCATTGAGGATTCTGGTTCTCTCACAGGGGATTACACAGAGAGGCTCTTAATGATTAGCATTGAGGGATTCTGGTTCTCTCACACAGGGGATTACACAGAGAGGCTCTTAATGATTAGCATTGAGGGATTCTGGTTCTCTCACACAGGGGATTACACAGAGAGGCTCTTAATGATTAGCATTGAGGGATTCTGGTTCTCACACAGAGAGGCTCTTAATGATTAGCATTGAGGGATTCTGGTTCTCTCACACAGAGGATTACATGGAGGCTCTTAATGATTAGCATTGAGGGATTCTGGTTCTCTCACAGGGGATTACACAGAGAGGCTCTTAATGATTAGCATTGAGGGATTCTGGTTCTCTCACACATGGGATTACATGGAGAGGCTCTTAATGATTAGCATTGAGGGATTCTGGTTCTCTCACACAGGGGATTACACAGAGAGGCTCTTAATGATTAGCATTGAGGGATTCTGGTTCTCTCACAGGGGATTACACTCACACAGGGAGAGGCTCTTAATGATTAGCATTGAGGGATTCTGGTTCTCTCACAGGGGATTACACAGGGCTCTTAATGATTACATGGAGGATTCTGGCTCTCTAATGATTACATTGAGGATTCTGGTTCTCTCACACAGGGGATTACACAGAGAGGCTCTTAATGATTAGCATTGAGGATTCTGGTTCTCTCACACAGGGGATTACACAGAGAGGCTCTTAATGATTAGCATTGAGGGATTCTGGTTCTCTCACACAGGGGATTACACAGAGAGGCTCTTAATGATTAGCATTGAGGGATTCTGGTTCTCTCACACAGGGGATTACACAGAGAGGCTCTTAATGATTAGCATTGAGGGATTCTGGTTCTCACACACAGGGGATTACACAGAGAGGCTCTTAATGATTAGCATTGAGGGATTCTGGTTCTCTCACAGGGGATTACACAGAGAGGCTCTTAATGATTAGCATTGAGGGATTCTGGTTCTCTCACAGGGGATTACATGGAGAGGCTCTTAATGATTAGCATTGAGGGATTCTGGTTCTCTCACAGAGGGATTACATGGAGAGGCTCTTAATGATTAGCATTGAGGGATTCTGGTTCTCTCACACAGGGGATTACACAGAGAGGCTCTTAATGATTAGCATTGAGGGATTCTGGTTCTCTCACAGGGGATTACACAGAGAGGCTCTTAATGATTAGCATTGAGGGATTCTGGTTCTCTCACACAGGGGATTACACGGAGAGGCTCTTAATGATTAGCATTGAGGGATTCTGGTTCTCTCACACAGGGGATTACACTGAGAGGCTCTTAATGATTAGCATTGAGGGATTCTGGTTCTCACACACAGGGGATTACACAGAGAGGCTTATAATGATTAGCATTGAGGGATTCTGGTTCTCACACACAGGGGATTACACAGAGAGGCTCTTAATGATTAGCATTGAGGGATTCTGGTTCTCTCACACAGGGGATTACACAGAGAGGCTCTTAATGATTAGCATTGAGGGATTCTGGTTCTCACACACAGGGGATTACACAGAGAGGCTCTTAATGATTAGCATTGAGGATTCTGGTTCTCTCACACAGGGGATTACATGGAGAGGCTCTTAATGATTAGCATTGAGGGATTCTGGTTCTCTCACACAGGGATTACACAGAGAGGCTCTTAATGATTGAGGGATTCATTGAGGGATTCTGGTTCTCTCACACAGGGGATTACATGGAGAGGCTCTTAATGATTAGCATTGAGGGATTCTGGTTCTCACAGGGGATTACACAGAGAGGCTCTTAATGATTAGCATTGAGGGATTCTGGTTCTCACACAGGGGATTACACAGAGAGGCTCTTAATGATTAGCATTGAGGGATTCTGGTTCTCTCACACAGGGGATTACACAGAGAGGCTCTTAATGATTAGCATTGAGGTATTCTGGTTCTCTCACAGGGGATTACACAGAGAGGCTCTTAATGATTAGCATTGAGGGATTCTGGTTCTCTCACAGGGGATTACACAGAGAGGCTCTTAATGATTAGCATTGAGGGATTCTGGTTCTCTCACAGGGGATTACACAGAGAGGCTCTTAATGATTAGCATTGAGGGATTCTGGTTCTCACACAGGGGATTACACAGAGAGGCTCTTAATGATTAGCATTGAGGGATTCTGGTTCTCACACACAGGGGATTACACGGAGAGGCTATTAATGATTAGCATTGAGGGATTCTGGTTCTCACACACAGGGGATTACATGGAGAGGCTCTTAATGATTAGCATTGAGGGATTCTGGTTCTCTCACACAGGGATTACACAGAGAGGCTCTTAATGATTAGCATTGAGGGATTCTGGTTCTCTCACACAGGGGATTACACTGAGAGGCTCTTAATGATTAGCATTGAGGATTCTGGTTCTCTCACACAGGGGATTACACAGAGAGGCTCTTAATGATTAGCATTGAGGGATTCTGGTTCTCTCACACAGGGGATTACACAGGAGAGGCTCTTAATGATTAGCATTGAGGGATTCTGGTTCTCTCACACAGGGGATTACACAGAGAGGCTCTTAATGATTAGCATTGAGGATTCTGGTTCTCTCACACAGGGGATTACACAGAGAGGCTCTTAATGATTAGCATTGAGGATTCTGGTTCTCTCACAGGGATTACACAGAGAGGCTCTATTAGCATTGAGGGATTCTGGTTCTCTCACACAGGGATTACACAGAGAGGCTCTTAATGATTAGCATTGAGGGATTCTGGTTCTCTCACACAGGGATTACACAGAGAGGCTCTTAATGATTAGCATTGAGGGATTCTGGTTCTCACACACAGGGGATTACACAGAGAGGCTCTTAATGATTAGCATTGAGGTATTCTGGTTCTCACAGGGGATTACACGGAGAGGCTATTAATGATTAGCATTGAGGGATTCTGGTTCTCTCACAGGGGATTACACAGAGAGGCTCTTAATGATTAGCATTGAGGGATTCTGGTTCTCTCACAGGGGATTACATGGAGAGGCTCTTAATGAGTAGCATTGAGGGATTCTGGTTCTCTCACAGGGGATTACATGGAGAGGCTCTTAATGATTAGCATTGAGGGATTCTGGTTCTCTCACACAGGGGATTACACAGAGGCTCTTAATGATTAGCATTGAGGGATTCTGGTTCTCTCACACAGGGGATTACACAGAGAGGCTCTTAATGATTAGCATTGAGGGATTCTGGTTCTCTCACACAGGGGATTACACAGAGAGGCTCTTAATGATTAGCATTGAGGGATTCTGGTTCTCTCACACAGGGGATTACACAGAGAGGCTCTTAATGATTAGCATTGAGGGATTCTGGTTCTCTCACACAGGGGATTACACAGAGAGGCTCTTAATGATTAGCATTGAGGGATTCTGGTTCTCTCACACAGGGGATTACATGGAGAGGCTCTTAATGATTAGCATTGAGGGATTCTGGTTCTCTCACACAGGGGATTACACTGAGAGGCTCTTAATGATTAGCATTGAGGGATTCTGGTTCTCTCACACAGGGGATTACACAGAGAGGCTCTTAATGATTAGCATTGAGGGATTCTGGTTCTCTCACACAGGGGATTACACAGAGAGGCTCTTAATGATTAGCATTGAGGGATTCTGGTTCTCTCACACAGGGGATTACACAGAGAGGCTCTTAATGATTAGCATTGAGGGATTCTGGTTCTCTCACACGGGATTACACTGAGAGGCTCTTAATGATTAGCATTGAGGGATTCTGGTTCTCTCACAGGGGATTACACTGAGAGGCTCTTAATGATTAGCATTGAGGGATTCTGGTTCTCTCACACAGGGGATTACACAGAGAGGCTATTAATGATTAGCATTGAGGGATTCTGGTTCTCTCTCACAGGGGATTACACTGAGAGGCTCTTAATGATTAGCATTGAGGGATTCTGGTTCTCTCTCACAGGGGATTACACAGAGAGGCTCTTAATGATTAGCATTGAGGGATTCTGGTTCTCTCACACAGGGGATTACACAGAGAGGCTCTTAATGATTAGCATTGAGGGATTCTGGTTCTCTCACACAGGGGATTACACAGAGAGGCTCTTAATGATTAGCATTGAGGGATTCTGGTTCTCTCACACAGGGGATTACACAGAGAGGCTCTTAATGATTAGCATTGAGGGATTCTGGTTCTCTCACACAGGGATTACATGGAGAGGGATTACACTCTTAATGATTAGCATTGAGGGATTCTGGTTCTCACACAGGGATTATACGGAGAGGCTCTTAATGATTAGCATTGAGGGATTCTGGTTCTCACACAGGGGATTACATGGAGAGGCTCTTAATGATTAGCATTGAGGGATTCTGGTTCTCTCACACAGGGGATTACATGGAGAGGCTCTTAATGATTAGCATTGAGGGATTCTGGTTCTCTCACACAGGGGATTACACAGAGAGGCTCTTAATGATTAGCATTGAGGGATGCTGGTTCTCTCACACAGGTGTTGAACACCAAACGTCAACGTCAAGCATTATCCAAACCCAGCTTAAGTCGAACCCAGCCATGGCACAAAACCCACATCGACCGGTACCAGGGTTAGGGATAGTCAGGATTATTCAAACCCAGTTCCTGTACCAGGGTTAGGGATAGAGTCAGGATTATTCAAACCCAGTTCCTGTACCAGGGTTAGGGATAGAGTCAGGATTATTCAAACCCAGTTCCTGTACCAGGGTTAGGGATAGAGTCAGGATTATTCAAACCCAGTTCCTGTACCAGGGTTAGGGATAGAGTCAGGATTATTCAAACCCAGTTCCTGTACCAGGGTTAGGGATAGAGTCAGGATTATTCAAACCCAGTTCCTGTACCAGGGTTAGGGATAGAGTCAGGATTATTCAAACCCAGTTCCTGTACCAGGGTTAGGGATAGAGTCAGGATTATTCAAACCCAGTTCCTGTACCAGGGTTAGGGATAGAGTAAGGATTATTCAAACCCGGTTCTATGTACCAGGGTTAGGGATAGAGTCAGGATTATTCAAACCCAGTTCCTGTACCAGGGTTAGGGGTAGAGTCAGGATTATTCAAACCCAACCACATCCCACAGTAACCGGACAGATCCAGACCTCAATCTGTACATCTTGTGGTACCAGGGCCTCCTCTGAGAGCCCAGCCTGATGGTCCTGACGTGCACCTCCTCCTCGGGAGTCCAATAGCGGGGCAGGAAGCGGTTGTAGCCAGGGTTGAAGGACGTCTGGTGGAGGGCTAGTTCCAACCGCCGAGCATACAGATCATCTTTGACAGGGTCAGGATCCTCTCGCCCCTCCTCAGAGTCTTCCCCACACAGCTCCATCAGGAGGAGTTCCTCGTCGATAGAGCGCTCCACCTCGGAGAAGAGGGTGGGGGTGATGGAAGACGGGGGGTCGTGGAACGGGTTGGGAGGGAACGGAGACGCTGCAGTACTGCTGCTGTTGAACCAGAGGACAGACCGGGACAGCCGTCCGTGTTAACAGTGGACATTCCCAATACAAAACACAGCGAGTCCCTTACAGCGAGGCGTCGAGTAAAGAGTTAGGAGCACTGGTCACACAACGCTGTGGAACTGCTGCTAACCAGAGCCGTCTGTGTTATAGTAGTCGTCAACACTCTGAGGTGGACAATACGCCAACTAAACACTGTCACAAGCACCCAGGGCTTTGGGTAGAGTTAGGAGCAGCCACACCTTTCACAGTTCAACACTACATACCCATGTTGAGCACGACCAGGGTTAGTGGAAAACAACAGCTAGCTCTGTTCCAGGAATGTCATGGAAACAGGCAAACTACTTCATCGTATTTCACCAAACTTGTTTGTTGGAGCCTAAAGGGTACAAAGACAGACCCAGAGTAAACAAACCACCTGTGGCAGTTGAAGAAAATGAAATGTCAGTAATCCAGAAATGTCAGTAATCCAGACAAACGCTGTTAGCAAGCCTCACGCTAGTAGTTTTATTAGCCGTTAGCTTGATGACAGGACCGGCCTCATGCTAGTTGTTTCATTAGCCGTTAGCTTGATGACAAGACCGGCCTCATGCTAGTTGTTTCATTAGCCGTTAGCGTGATGACAAGACCGGCCTCATGCTAGTTGTTTCATTAGCCGTTAGCGTGATGACAAGACCGGCCTCATGCTAGTTGTTTCAGTAGCCGTTAGCGTGATGACAAGACCGGCCTCATGCTAGTTGTTTCATTAGCTGTTAGCGTGATGACAAGACCGGCCTCATGCTAGTTGTTTCATTAGCTGTTAGCTTGATGACAAGACCGGCCTCATGCTAGTTGTTTCAGTAGCCGTTAGCTTGATGACAGGACCGGCCTCATGCTAGTTGTTTCAGTAGCCGTTAGCTTGATGACAGGACCGGCCTCATGCTAGTTGTTTCAGTAGCCGTTAGCTTGTTGACAGGACCGGCCTCATGCTAGTTGTTTCAGTAGCCGTTAGCTTGATGACAGGACCGGCCTCATGCTAGTTGTTTCAGTAGCCGTTAGCTTGATGACAGGACCGGCCTCATGCTAGTTGTTTCAGTAGCCGTTAGCTTGATGACAATCACAACCCTGATATAAAGCCATTAAACACGAACGCCTCTCTCTCCGTCTGACCTGGGAGAGAACACTGCTGTGTGTCTGGGAGGGGAGTCAATCCTAAACAGGCAAGGGCTTCCAGTCCACAGCCTCAACGTGCCCTGCGGGCTCATGGGTACCGCAAAATTTGTGGGTGTGGCTGGTGAAGGGGAGCGGAACCTTCGACTGGCCAGGTCGTCCACGACGACGTCAGGCTGGGGCCGGTCGGCGTCCGAGTCGCTGTCGCTATGGTAAGCAAATCAGCAATCAGAGTTAGGTCAACAACATGAGGTTCGGTTCGTAATGTGACAATGTTTTTTTTATTTTTAAACAGTCGATTCCAACTTCCTGGAATGTAGAAAACACAACGACGCGCATGACATCAGCACGTTGACGCGCATGACATCAGCACGTTGACGCGCATTACATCAGCACGTTGACGCGCATTACATCAGCACGTTGACGCGCATTACATCAGCACGTTGACGCGCATTACATCAGCACGTTGACACCTACACACCGGAGCTGAATAGAAACCTCCACACCATGCAAATTCAACGAGCAGAAAACTAAACGTGGTCCTCAGGTAAAGCAACTAACTAAACTAAGATTAACAATTATTCTTTAAAACAGTCATGGGGTAGGTATGACATCACAGTACCTGGTGAGGGGGCTCGGGAGGCAGCCCTTAATTCGGTTTTCCTCACGTGTCTTCCTCTGGAAGGGTGCAGGTACGTTGCCCCAGTTCCTCAGTCCTGATTCTCTGCCCCCGGCCGCCTTCATCCTAAAAGAGTTCTCCGCCTCCACGTCACTGCTGGAGTCTGGGGAGAGGAGAGGGAGAGAGAGAGAGGAGGGAGGGAGAGCAGCTCACAGACCAGTAGGAGTCCAATAGAGAGAAGGCACCGAACCCAGACAGCCGCCAGAGAGAAGGCAACAAACCTAGACAGCCGCCAGAGAGAAGGCAACAAACCTAGACAGCCGCCAGAGAGAAGGCAAAAAACCTAGACAGCCGCCAGAGAGAAGGCACCGAACCTAGACAGCCATCAGAGAGAAGGCACCGAACCTAGACAGCCGCCAGAGAGAAGGCACCGAACCTAGACAGCCGCCAGAGAGAAGGCAACAAACCTAGACAGCCGCCAGAGAGAAGGCACCGAACCTAGACAGCCATCAGAGAGAAGGCACCGAACCTAGACAGCCGCCAGAGAGAAGGCAACGAACCTAGACAGCCATCAGAGAGAAGGCAACGAACCTAGACAGCCAACAGAGGCAGAAGGCAACGAACCTAGACAGCCGCCAGAGAGAAGGCACCGAACCTAGACAGCCGCCAGAGAGAAGGCACCGAACCTAGACAGCCATCAGAGAGAAGGCAACGAACCTAGACAGCCGCCAGAGAGAAGGCACCGAACCTAGACAGCCGCCAGAGAGAAGGCACCGAACCTAGACAGCCGCCAGAGAGAAGGCAACGAACCTAGACAGCCATCAGAGAGAAGGCAACGAACCTAGACAGCCATCAGAGAGAAGGCAACGAACCTAGACAGCCGCCAGAGAGAAGGCAACGAACCTAGACAGCCGCCAGAGAGAAGGCAACGAACCTAGACAGCCGCCAGAGAGAAGGCAACGAACCTAGACAGCCGCCAGAGAGAAGGCAACGAACCTAGACAGCCGCCAGAGAGAAGGCAACGAACCTAGACAGCCGCCAGAGAGAAGGCAACGAACCTAGACAGCCGCCAGAGAGAAGGCAACGAACCTAGACAGCCGCCAGAGAGAAGGCAACGAACCTAGACAGCCATCAGAGAGAAGGCAACGAACCTAGACAGCCGCCAGAGAGAAGGCAACGAACCTAGACAGCCGCCAGAGAGAACCTAGCAGCCGTCAGAGAGAAGGCAACGAACCTAGACAGCCGTCAGAGAGAAGGCAACAGCCGCCAGAGAGAAGGCACCTAGACAGAACCTAGACAGCCAGAGAGAAGGCAACGAACCTAGACAGCCGCCAGAGAGAAGGCAACGAACCTAGACAGCCGCCAGAGAGAAGGCAACGAACCTAGACAGCCGTCAGAGAGAAGGCAACGAACCTAGACAGCCGCCAGAGAGAAGGCAACGAACCTAGACAGCCGTCAGAGAGAAGGCAACGAACCTAGACAGCCGCCAGAGAGAAGGCAACGAACCTAGACAGCCGCCAGAGAGAAGGCAACGAACCTAGACAGCCGCCAGAGAGAAGGCAACGAACCTAGACAGCCGCCAGAGAGAAGGCAACGAACCTAGACAGCCGCCAGAGAGAAGGCAACGAACCTAGACAGCCGCCAGAGAGAAGGCAACGAACCTAGACAGCCGCCAGAGAGAGGCAACGAACCTAGACAGCCGCCAGAGAGAAGGCAACAAACCCATAGACAGCCATCAGAGAGAAGGCACCGAACCTAGACAGCCGCCAGAGAGAAGGCAACAAACCTAGACAGCCGCCAGAGAGAAGGCAACAAAGACAGCCATCAGACAGCCTAGAGAGAAGGCACCGAACCTAGACAGCCGCCAGAGAGAAGGCAACAAACCTAGACAGCCGCCAGAGAGAAGGCAACAAACCTAGACAGCCATCAGAGAGAAGGCACCCTAGAACCTAGACAGCCGACAGCAGAGAGAAGGCAACAAACCTAGACAGCCGCCAGAGAGAAGGCACCAAACCTAGACAGCCGCCAGAGAGAAGGCACCGAACCTAGACAGCCGCCAGAGAGAAGGCAACAAACCTAGACAGCCGCCAGAGAGAAGGCAACAAACCTAGACAGCCATCAGAGAGAAGGCAACGAACCTAGACAGCCGCCAGAGAGAAGGCACCGAACCTAGACAGCCGCCAGAGAGAAGGCACCGAACCTAGACAGCCGCCAGAGAGAAGGCACCGAACCTAGACAGCCGCCAGAGAGAAGGCAACGAACCTAGACAGCCACCAGAGAGAAGGCAACGAACCTAGACAGCCACCAGAGAGAAGGCAACGAACCTAGACAGCCACCAGAGAGAAGGCAACGAACCTAGACAGCCACCAGAGAGAAGGCACCGAACCTAGACAGCCGCCAGAGAGAAGGCAACGAACCTAGACAGCCATCAGAGAGAAGGCAACGAACCTAGACAGCCGCCAGAGAGAAGGCCACAGCCGCCAGAGAGAAGGCACCTAGAAGCCTAGACAGCCGCCAGAGAGAAGGCAGCCGACAGCCGCCAGAGAGAAGGCACCGAACCTAGACAGCCGCCAGAGAGAAGGCAACGAACCTAGACAGCCGCCAGAGAGAAGGCAACGAACCTAGACAGCCGCCAGAGAGAAGGCAACGAACCTAGACAGCCGCCAGAGAGAAGGCAACGAACCTAGACAGCCGCCAGAGAGAAGGCAACGAACCTAGACAGCCAGAGAGAAGGCAACGAACCTAGACAGCCATCAGAGAGAAGGCAACGAACCTAGACAGCCATCAGAGAGAAGGCAACGAACCTACAGCCGCCAGAGAGAAGGCAGACCCGCCAGAGAGAAGGCAACGAACCTAGACAGCCGCCAGAGAGAAGGCAACGAACCTAGACAGCCGCCAGAGAGAAGGCAACGAACCTAGACAGCCATCAGAGAGAAGGCAACGAACCTAGACAGCCATCAGAGAGAAGGCAACGAACCTAGACAGCCGCCAGAGAGAAGGCAACGAACCTAGACAGCCATCAGAGAGAAGGCAACGAACCTAGACAGCCATCAGAGAGAAGGCAACGAACCTAGACAGCCGTCAGAGAGAAGGCAACGAACCTAGACAGCCGCCAGAGAGAAGGCAACGAACCTAGACAGCCGCCAGAGAGAAGGCAACGAACCTAGACAGCCATCAGAGAGAAGGCAACGAACCTAGACAGCCACAGCAACAACCTAGACAGCCATCAGAGAGAAGGCACGAACCTAGACAGCCATCAGAGAGAAGGCACCGAACCTAGACAGCCATCAGAGAGAAGGCAACGAACCTAGACAGCCATCAGAGAGAAGGCACCGAACCTAGACAGCCATCAGAGAGAAGGCAACGAACCTAGACAGCCGCCAGAGAGAAGGCAGAGAGAAGCAACGAACCTAGACAGCCGCCAGAGAGAAGGCAACAAACCTAGACAGCCGCCAGAGAGAAGGCAACGAACCTAGACAGCCGCAGAGAGAAGGCAACGAACCTAGACAGCCGCCAGAGAGAAGGCAACGAACCTAGACAGCCATCAGAGAGAAGGCAACGAACCTAGACAGCCATCAGAGAGAAGGCACCGAACCTAGACAGCCGCCAGAGAGAAGGCAACGAACCTAGACAGCCGCCAGAGAGAAGGCAACGAACCTAGACAGCCATCAGAGAGAAGGCAACGAACCTAGACAGCCGCCAGAGAGAAGGCAACGAACCTAGACAGCCGCCAGAGAGAAGGCAACGAACCTAGACAGCCGCCAGAGAGAAGGCAACGAACCTAGACAGCCGCCAGAGAGAAGGCAACGAACCTAGACAGCCGCCAGAGAGAAGGCAACGAACCTAGACAGCCGCCAGAGAGAAGGCAACGAACCTAGACAGCCATCAGAGAGAAGGCACCGAACCTAGACAGCCATCAGAGAGAAGGCACCGAACCTAGACAGCCATCAGAGAGAAGGCAACAAACCTAGACAGCCGCCAGAGAGAAGGCACCGAACCTAGACAGCCATCAGAGAGAAGGCACCGAACCTAGACAGCCATCAGAGAGAAGGCAACAAACCTAGACAGCCGCCAGAGAGAAGGCAACGAACCTAGACAGCCGCCAGAGAGAAGGCAACGAACCTAGACAGCCATCAGAGAGAAGGCACCGAACCTAGACAGCCATCAGAGAGAAGGCAACAAACCTAGACAGCCGCCAGAGAGAAGGCACCGAACCTAGACAGCCATCAGAGAGAAGGCACCGAACCTAGACAGCCATCAGAGAGAAGGCACCGAACCTAGACAGCCATCAGAGAGAAGGCAACAAACCTAGACAGCCGCCAGAGAGAAGGCAACAAACCTAGACAGCCATCAGAGAGAAGGCAACAAACCTAGACAGCCGCCAGAGAGAAGGCAACAAACCTAGACAGCCGCCAGAGAGAAGGCACCGAACCTAGACAGCCGCCAGAGAGAAGGCAACAAACCTAGACAGCCGCCAGAGAGAAGGCAACAAACCTAGACAGCCATCAGAGAGAAGGCACCGAACCTAGACAGCCGCCAGAGAGAAGGCAACAAACCTAGACAGCCGCCAGAGAGAAGGCAACAAACCTAGACAGCCGCCAGAGAGAAGGCAACGAACCTAGACAGCCGCCAGAGAGAAGGCAACAAACCTAGACAGCCGCCAGAGAGAAGGCAACGAACCTAGACAGCCATCAGAGAGAAGGCAACGAACCTAGACAGCCATCAGAGAGAAGGCACCGAACCTAGACAGCCGCCAGAGAGAAGGCAACGAACCTAGACAGCCGCCAGAGAGAAGGCAACGAACCTAGACAGCCATCAGAGAGAAGGCAACGAACCTAGACAGCCGCCAGAGAGAAGGCAACGAACCTAGACAGCCAACCAGAGAGAAGGCAACGAACCTAGACAGCCATCAGAGAGAAGGCAACGAACCTAGACAGCCACCAGAGAGAAGGCAACGAACCTAGACAGCCGCCAGAGAGAAGGCACCGAACCTAGACAGCCGCCAGAGAGAAGGCAACGAACCTAGACAGCCATCAGAGAGAAGGCAACGAACCTAGACAGCCGCCAGAGAGAAGGCACCGAACCTAGACAGCCGCCAGAGAGAAGGCACCGAACCTAGACAGCCATCAGAGAGAAGGCACCGAACCTAGACAGCCGCCAGAGAGAAGGCACCGAACCTAGACAGCCATCAGAGAGAAGGCACCGAACCTAGACAGCCGCCAGAGAGAAGGCACCGAACCTAGACAGCCGCCAGAGAGAAGGCAACGAACCTAGACAGCCGCCAGAGAGAAGGCACCGAACCTAGACAGCCATCAGAGAGAAGGCAACGAACCTAGACAGCCGCCAGAGAGAAGGCAACGAACCTAGACAGCCATCAGAGAGAAGGCAACGAACCTAGACAGCCATCAGAGAGAAGGCAACGAACCTAGACAGACATCAGAGAGAAGGCAACGAACCTAGACAGCCGCCAGAGTGAAGGCAACGAACCTAGACAGCCAGAGAGAAGGCAACGAACCTAGACAGCCATCAGAGAGAAGGCAACGAACCTAGACAGCCGCCAGAGAGAAGGCAACGAACCTAGACAGCCGCCAGAGAGAAGGCAACGAACCTAGACAGCCACCAGAGAGAAGGCAACGAACCTAGACAGCCAACAGAGAGAAGGCACCGAACCTAGACAGCCATCTATAGAAGGCACCGAACCTAGACAGCCATCAGAGAGAAGGCACCGAACCTAGACAGCCATAGAGAGAAGGCAACAACCTAGACAGCCACCAGAGAGAAGGCAACGAACCTAGACAGCCAACAGAGAGAGTGGCACGAACCTAGACAGCCGCCAGAGAGAAGGCACCGAACCTAGACAGACATCAGAGAGAAGCCACCTACCTAGACAGCCGCCAGAGAAGCAACGAACCTAGACAGAAGAGAAGCCAACGAACCTAGACAGCCGCCAGAGAAGGCAACGAACCTAGACAGCCATCAGAGAAAGGCAAGTCTAACCTAGACAGCCATCAGAGAGAAGGCAACGAACCTAGACAGCCATCAGAGAGAAGGCACCCAACCTAGACAGCCGCCAGAGAGTAGGCAACGAACCTAGACAGCCGCCAGAGAGAAGGCACCGAACCTAGACAGCCATCAGAGAGAAGGCACCGAACCTAGACAGCCGCCAGAGAGAAGGCACCGAACCTAGACAGCCATCAGAGAGAAGGCACCGAACCTAGACAGCCATCAGAGAGAAGGCACCGAACCTAGACAGCCGCCAGAGAAGGCAACGAACCTAGACAGCCGCCAGAGAGAAGGCAACGATCCTAGACAGCCATCAGAGAGAAGGCACCGAACCTAGACAGCCGCCAGAGAAGGCAACGAACCTAGACAGCCGCCAGAGAGAAGGCAACGAACCTAGACAGCCATCAGAGAGAAGGCAACGAACCTAGACAGCCATCAGAGGTAGACAGCCGCCAGAGAAGGGTAAAACCTAGACAGCCGCCAGAGAGAAGGCATTCGAACCTAGACAGCCATCAGTGAGAAGGCACAACCTAGACAGCCAGACAGCGAACCCAGACAGCCATCAGGAGAAGGCAACGAACCTAGACAGCCGCCAGAGAGAAGGCACTCCGCCTAGACAGCCGCCAGAGAAAGGCAACAACCTAGGAGCCGCCAGAGAGAAGGCAACGAACCTAGACAGCCGCCAGAGAGAAGGCAACGAACCTAGACAGCCATCAGAGAGAAGGCAACTGAACCTAGACAGCCGCCAGAGAGAAGGCAACGAACCTAGACAGCCGCCAGGAGAAGGCAACGGACAGCCATCAGAGAGAAGGCAACGAACCTGGAGACAGCCATCAGAGAGAAGGCAGCTGTCTAGACAGCCGCCAGAGAGAAGGCAACGAACCTAGACAGCCATCAGAGAGAAGGCAACGAACCTAGACAGCCATCAGAGAGAAGGCAACCAACCTAGACAGCCATACAGAGAGAAGGTTCAGGTCTGGACAGCCAACAGAGAGAGGCAATAACCTAGACAGCAGTGGGTTCAGGTCTGGGGACAGCAGAGAGAAGGCAACAACCTAGACAGCCTGCCAGAGAGAAGGCAACGAACCTAGACAGCCAGGTCAGAGGAAGCCACAGACAGAGACAGCCGCCAGAGGAAGTTCAGGAACCTAGACAGCCAGAGAGAAGCCACCGAACCTAGACAGCCAGAGAGGCTACGAACCCTAGACAGCCGCCAGAGAGGCAACGAGCTGACAGCCGCCAGAGAGAAGGGAACGAACCTGACAGCCGCCAGAGAGAGCACCGAACCCAGTAGCCGCCAGAGAGAAGGCACCGAACCTAGACAGCCGCCAGAGAGAAGGCATTAGAAACCTAGAGCTGGCAGAACCTAGACAGCCGAACCAGCCAGAGAAGGCAATTAGAACCTAGACAGCCCTCAGAGAGACAGGCAACGAACCTAGACAGCCGCCAGAGAGAAGGCAACAAACCTAGACAGCCGCCAGAGAACAGGCAACGCCTAGACAGCCATCAGAGAGAAGGCACCGAACCTAGACAGCCATCAGAGAACAGGCAACGAACCTAGACAGCCATCGGTGGAGCGGCAGACTAGAGAACATCCTAACAGGGTCTAGTCTATAGAGTGCTAGAGAACAGGCCGCTCCCTATAGTAGTGCACGACGTAGAATAGAGAACAGGCCGCTCCCGTCCTCTAGTCTATAGTAGACTAGAGAACAGGGCTCTAGTCTATAGTAGTGCACTACGTAGGGAATAGGGCTCCCGTCTATAGTAGTGCACTAGAGAACAGGGCTCTAGTCTATAGTAGGCTCTAGTCTATAGTAGTGCACTACGTAGGGAATAGGGCTCTAGTCTATAGTAGTGCACTCAGACGTAGACTAGAGCTCAGTCTATAGTAGGGCTCTAGTCCCGTAGTGCACTACGTAGGGAATAGGGCTCTAGTCTATAGTAGTGCACTACCGTAGGGAATAGAGCTCCTATAGTAGTGCACTACGTAGACTAGAGAACAGGCAGTCTAGTAAACAGTGCTAGAGGGAATAGGGCCTAGTCTATAGTAGACTAGAGGGAATAGGGCTCTAGTCTACGACGTAGACTAGACTACAGGCCGCTCCCCAGTCATAGTAGTGACTAGAGGGAATAGGGCTCCCCGTCTATAGTAGTGCAGACTAGGGAATAGGGCTCCCCGTCTATAGTAGTAGACTAGAGGGAACAGGGTGCCTCCCTGCGCCCCACCTCGGCCCGACTCCAGGCATGAGCCCATTATCAGACCCGTGTGGAACCCGATGGAATGTCTCACTGAGAGGAGAGGGCTGGCAGGACGGGGGCGGGGAAAAGACAGTCGTAAGGCACGTCCTTCTCTGGGCAGAGAGACATTCCTGACAGTGACTACTAATATTGGACCGTTAACGTCATTCTGTTGGTAGACGTATTTTTCGTATCGACAGGTAAACTCCCCACATCCTGCGTTGACCGTGATTCTGACTAAAAACCAGCCAACGCTGTCGACTACAACAACATATTCCAGACGTTACCCTCGCTGCCGGCCCTCAGGATGGAGTCAGAGAACAGCTGAGGGTACGGGACTCCCGTCAAAGCTCAGGGCCGAGTTCAAGCTCTCTACGGAGTCCTCTCTGCTGTAGCCGGGTGTCTGGGACCGGGTTAGAGGCAGCAGCTCATCATCCCTCTCTGGGTAGATCACGTCACTGTAGTCCCTGTCTGTTACACTGCCTCTGGGGGTTTCTTCTAGAGCCTGGGACACAGGGGACACAGGGGACACAGGGGACACAGGGGACACAGGGGACACATTTTTATTTAGCTTTGAGTTTGCATGTTTATAAATATCCATTGGTTCAGTTGTACAGGGCAAAGTACATGTATTAGCCCCAGGTGTGGGGTACAGAGAGAGGAGCAGTACCACAGACAGAGATAAACCCAGTGGGTTCAGGTCTGGGGTACAGACAGAGATAAACCCAGTGGGTTCAGGTCTGGGGTACAGACAGAGATAAACCCAGTGGGTTCAGGTCTGTAGACAGAGAAACCCAGTGGGTTCAGGTCTGGGGTACAGACAGAGAAACCCAGGGGTTCAGGTCTGGGGTACAGACAGAGAGCAGTACCACACCATAGAGCTACGCTCCCTAGAAGGCCTTGAGGTTGAGCTGAGGGTTAAGGTGAGGGACGTGTTACCTTGGACAGAGCGATGCCCAGTAGTCCCTCGAATGCTTTGAGGTTGAGCTGAGGGCCAGAGTAGAAGGGATCCGCCTGGGCCTTCCGACCCAGCCAGTAGATGGTGATTAGAACCTGGAGGAGAGATCACAGCTTTGGGCGGGAACTTTATCCTTCATTATTAGTAGCCAGGCCGCTCCCGTCACGACGTAGACTGGAGAACAGGCCGCTCCCCGTCACGACGTAGACTAGAGAACAGGCCGCTCCCGTCACGACGTAGACTAGAGAACAGGGACCGCTCCCGTCACGACGTAGACTAGAGAACAGGCCGCTCCCCGTCAGACGTAGACTAGAGAACAGGCCGCTCCCCGTCACGACGTAGACTAGAGAACAGGCCGCTCCCCGTCACGACGTAGACTAGAGAACAGGCCGCTCCCCGTCACGACGTAGACTAGAGAACAGGCCGCTCCCGTCACGACGTAGACTAGAGAACAGGCCGCTCCCGTCACGACGTAGACTAGAGAACAGGCCGCTCCCGTCACGACGTAGACTAGAGAACAGGCCGCTCCCCGTCACGACGTAGACTAGAGAACAGGCCGCTCCCCGTCACGACGTAGACTAGAGAACAGGCCGCTCCCCGTCACGACGTAGACTAGAGAACAGGCCGCTCCCCGTCACGACGTAGACTAGAGAACAGGCCGCTCCCGTCAGACTAGAGAACTAGAGAACAGGCCGCTCCCGTCACGACGTAGACTAGAGAACAGGCCGCTCCCGTCACGAGAGACTAGAGAACAGGCCGCTCCCGTCACGACGTAGACTAGAGAACAGGCAGGGCCGCTCCCGTCACGACGTAGACTAGAGAACAGGCCGCTCCCGTCAGACGTAGACTAGAGAACAGGCCGCTCCCCGTCAGACGAGACAGAGAAGCAGGGCCGCTCCCGTCACGACGTAGACTAGAGAACAGGCAGCAGGACTCCCCGTCACGACGTAGACTGAGAACAGGCCGCTCCCGTCACGACGTAGACTAGAGAACAGGCCGCTCCCGTCACGACGTAGACTAGAGAACAGGCCGCTCCCCGTCACGACGTAGACTAGAGAACAGGCCGCTCCCCGTCACGACGTAGACTAGAGAACAGGCCGCTCCCCGTCACGACGTAGACTGGAGAACAGGCCGCTCCCCGTCACGACGTAGACTGGAGAACAGGCCGCTCCCCGTCACGACGTAGACTAGAGAACAGCAGTAGCAGGGCCGCTCCCCGTAGACTAGAGAACAGTCGCAGCAGGACCGCTCCCCGTCACAACATAGAATAGACAGTCGCAGCAGGGCTGTTACACAGTGTGAGATTCTGCGATGGGAATTATGACAGTTCCAAGTTACAGCTCAATACCTTTCAGTGAACACAAACAATTCAAGTACAAATCCACTTACGTTTTTCAGCCTCCTTTCGCTCTCTGCACACCTGAGAAGAAAACGAGATCTCTTAGTCCGAGCAAAGACGACACACACTGACTAACTGGCTTCTCACTTAAAAAGGTGATCTATTATAGACGGTCTATACAATAGTATTCTGTTTAAATAGTCACTCTGATAGGACTCATGTGAAACACCACACTGTGGACTACTCATCTAGCCACGTGATTTAGCTGCCAAGTCAAACAACCCACTATCAACACCATGCAATCAGTGATAACACAGAACTGGCTGTATAACCCGATATACACAACCACAGGCCAGTGTGCGCAGCATGTCATTAGTGAGTCCAGTCCGTGTACACTAACGTGCCAACCAGTGAGACGCTGGCCAATAAATACATTAAACACCGTCTAAACCAACAGGCACCGTCTAAACCAAACAGGCACCGTCTAAACCAAACAGGCACCGTCTAAACCAAACAGGCACCGTCTAAACCAAACAGGCACCGTCTAAACCAACAGGCACCGTCTAAACCAACAGGCACCGTCTAAACCAAACAGGCACCGTCTAAACCAACAGGCACCGTCCAAACCAACAGGCACCGTCCAAACCAACAGGCACCGTCTAAACCAACAGGCACCGTCTAAACCAACAGGCACCGTCTAAACCAACAGGCACCGTCTAAACCAACAGGCACCGTCTAAACCAAACAGGCACCGTCTAAACCAAACAGGCACCGTCTAAACCAAACAGGCACCGTCTAAACCAAACAGGCACCGTCTAAACCAAACAGGCACCGTCTAACCAAACAGGCACCGTCTAAACCAAACAGGCACCGTCTAACCAAACAGGCACCGTCTAACCAAACAGGCACCGTCTAACCAAACAGGCACCGTCTAAACCAAACAGGCACCGTCTAACCAAACAGGCACCGTCTAAACCAAACAGGCACCGTCTAAACCAAACAGGCACCGTCTAAACCAAACAGGCACCGTCTAAACCAAACAGGCACCGTCTAAACCAAACAGGCACCGTCTAAACCAAACAGGCACCGTCTCTAACCAAACAGGCACCGTCTCTAACCAAACAGGCACCGTCTAAACCAAACAGGCACCGTCTCTAACCAAACAGGCACCGTCTAAACCAAACAGGCACCGTCTAAACCAACAGGCACCGTCTCTAACCAAACAGGCACCGTCTCTAACCAAACAGGCACCGTCTCTAACCAAACAGGCACCGTCTCTAACCAAACAGGCACCGTCTCTAACCAAACAGGCACCGTCTCTAACCAAACAGGCACCGTCTCTAACCAAACAGGCACCGTCTCTAACCAAACAGGCACCGTCCAAACCAACAGGCACCGTCCAAACCAACAGGCACCGTCTAAACCAACAGGCACCGTCTAAACCAACAGGCACCGTCTAAACCAACAGGCACCGTCTAAACCAACAGGCACCGTCTAGTCTAAACCAAACAGGCACCGTCTAGTCTAAACCAAACAGGCACCGTCTAAACCAAACAGGCACCGTCTAAACCAAACAGGCACCGTCTAACATCACTATAAGTCCAGCAGCTGGGGATGAAAACCATATTAATCCTTCACTTCCATTTGATTTGTTCTACAACTAATAATATATATATTGACCAAATAAAAGGCGTTTTACCTGAGTGTAGCGCGTGTGGACAGGTCTTGCAGGTCTCCAGGATGAAACAGCTGAGCCTCGTGTAGACCGAGTGTACCACACGCTCTCAGAAACACATTCACATTGTCCTGGAGGGGAGGGGCAGAGAGGGGCGGGGCAGAGAGGGGCAGAGAGGAGAGGGGCAGAGAGGAGAGGGGCAGAGAGGGAGGGGCAGAGAGGTGAGGGGCAGAGAGGTGAGGGGCAGAGAGGTGAGGGGCAGAGAGGAGAGGGGCAGAGAGGAGAGGGGCAGAGAGGAGAGGGGCAGAGGGAGAGGGGCAGAGGAGGAGGGGCAGAGAGGAGAGGGGCAGAGAGGAGAGGGGCAGAGAGGTGAGGGGCAGAGAGGAGAGGGGCAGAGAGGTGAGGGGCAGAGAGGTGAGGGGCAGAGAGGGTGAGGGGCAGAGAGGTGAGGGGCAGAGAGAGGGGCAGAGAGGTGAGGGGCAGAGAGGTGAGGGGCAGAGAGGTGAGGGGCAGAGAGGAGAGGGGCAGAGAGGAGAGGGGCAGAGAGGAGAGGGGCAGAGAGGAGAGGGGCAGAGAGGAGAGGGGCAGAGAGGAGAGGGGCAGAGAGGAGAGGGGCAGAGAGGAGAGGGGCAGAGGGGCAGAGGGGCAGAGAGGAGAGGGGCAGAGAGGTGAGGGGCAGAGAGGGAGGGGCAGAGAGGGGAGGGGCAGAGAGGTGAGGGGCAGAGAGGTGAGGGGCAGAGAGGTGAGGGGCAGAGAGGTGAGGGGCAGAGAGGTGAGGGGCAGAGAGGTGAGGGGCAGAGAGGAGAGGGGCAGAGAGGAGAGGGGCAGAGAGGGAGGGGCAGAGAGGTGAGGGGCAGAGAGAGGAGAGGGGCAGAGAGGAGAGGGGCAGAGAGGAGAGGGGCAGAGAGGAGAGGGGCAGAGAGGAGAGGGGCAGAGAGGAGAGGGGCAGAGAGGAGAGGGGCAGAGAGGAGAGGGGCAGAGAGGGGAGGGGCAGAGGGGGAGAGGGGCAGAGAGGTGAGGGGCAGAGAGGAGAGGGGCAGAGAGGAGAGGGGCAGAGAGGAGAGGGGCAGAGAGGAGAGGGGCAGAGAGGTGAGGGGCAGAGAGGTGAGGGGCAGAGAGGTGAGGGGCAGAGAGGTGAGGGGCAGAGAGGAGAGGGGCAGAGAGGAGAGGTGGAGGGGGGCAGAGAGAGAGGTGGAGAGGGGCAGAGAGGAGAGGGGGCAGAGAGGGGCAGAGAGGTGAGGGGCAGAGAGGTGAGGGGCAGAGAGGAGAGGGGCAGAGAGGGGCAGAGGGGGCAGAGAGGTGAGGGGCAGAGAGGTGAGGGGGGCAGAGAGGTGAGGGGCAGAGAGGAGAGGGGCAGAGAGGAGAGGGGCAGAGAGGGGGCAGAGGGGCAGAGAGGAGAGGGGCAGAGAGGTGAGGGGCAGAGAGGTGAGGGGCAGAGAGGTGAGGGGCAGAGAGGTGAGGGGGCAGAGAGGTGAGGGGCAGAGAGGTGAGGGGCAGAGAGGAGAGGGCAGAGAGGAGAGGGGCAGAGAGGAGAGGGGCAGAGAGGAGAGGGGCAGAGAGGAGAGGGGCAGAGAGGTGAGGGGCAGAGAGGTGAGGGGCAGAGAGGTGAGGGGCAGAGAGGTGAGGGGCAGAGAGGTGAGGGGCAGAGAGGAGAGGGGCAGAGAGGAGAGGGGCAGAGAGGAGAGGGGCAGAGAGGGAGAGGGGCAGAGAGGAGAGGGGCAGAGAGGAGAGGGGCAGAGAGGTGAGGGGCAGAGAGGTGAGGGGCAGAGAGGGGGCAGAGGGGGCAGAGAGGAGAGGGGCAGAGAGGAGAGGGGCAGAGAGGAGAGGGGCAGAGAGGAGAGGGGCAGAGAGGAGAGGGGCAGAGAGGAGAGGGGCAGAGAGGAGAGGGGCAGAGAGGAGAGGGGCAGAGAGGAGAGGGGCAGAGAGGAGAGGGGCAGAGAGGAGAGGGGCAGAGAGGAGAGGGGCAGAGAGGAGAGGGGCAGAGAGGAGAGGGGCAGAGAGGAGAGGGGCAGAGAGGAGAGGGGCAGAGAGGAGAGGGGCAGAGAGGAGAGGGGCAGAGAGGTGAGGGGCAGAGGGGGAGGGGCAGAGGGGGAGGAGCAGTACTGGGAGTTACCATACAGAACAATCAGAAGGCTTGGCCTAAGGATGATCATGTGACTGGTGGGAGGAGTCTCTTAATAGCTTTCCAGGATTATTCCAAACAAGTGGAACCTTGACAGTTTGACCTCTGACCTCAGCCCCACTCAGCCCCACTCAGCCCCACTCAGCCCCACTCAGCCCCACTCAGCCCCACTCAGCCCCACTCAGCCCCACTCAGCCCCACTCAGCCCCACTCAGCCCCACTCAGGTTTGTCATGTTCACCACATCACTAGATCCTTAGACAGTTTCAGATCTGTCACACTAAGCAGGAACCGCCGAGCGACAAGCAGGAAACCACAGAGGACGACTTCCTGAAAGACCCGGGTCGTCTAACTACTGTCACCCTGGCAGACAAGAGATCTCTCTGCCTTCTCATATGAAATGTAGAACGGCTACACGCAGTGAACTCACCAGTCCGGCCATTGGAGTAGACAGCGTGTTCACCCTCTTAATAAGGCCTGGTTTCAACTGGTTGATTAGACTGAGAAAGGGAGGGACAGAGAGAAGAACAGACGAGTTAGACAGCGTGACCATCGACCACACCAGGACTTGGTACTTAAACCACTAAGGTGTTTATAGAACCACAGACTATGGGATTCATTCATTACTACAGGCAAAGCAGGACTCCATTCTCCAGATATATACACTACAGTTCCCATAATACTCACTGGCAGAGCAGGACTCCATTCTCCAGATATATACACTACAGTTCCCATAATACTCACTGGCAGAGCAGGACTCCATTCTCCAGATATATACACTACAGTTCCCATAATACTCACTGGCAGAGCAGGACTCCATTCTCCAGATATATACACTACAGTTCCCATAATACTCACTGGCAGAGCAGGACTCCATTCTCCAGATATATACACTACAGTTCCCATAATACTCACTGGCAGAGCAGGACTCCATTCTCCAGATATATACACTACAGTTCCCATAATACTCACTGGCAGAGCAGGACTCCATTCTCCAGATATATACACTACAGTTCCCATAATACTCACTGGCAGAGCAGGACTCCATTCTCCAGATATATACACTACAGTTCCCATAATACACCCTGGCAGAGCAGGACTCCATTCTCCAGATATACACTACAGTTCCCATAATACTCACTGGCAGAGCAGGACTCCATTCTCCAGATATATACACTACAGTTCCCATAATACTCACTGGCAGAGCAGGACTCCATTCTCCAGATATATACACTACAGTTCCCATAATACTCACTGGCAGAGCAGGACTCCATTCTCCAGATATATACACTACAGTTCCCATAATACTCACTGGCAGAGCAGGACTCCATTCTCCAGATATATACACTACAGTTCCCATAATACTCACTGGCAGAGCAGGACTCCATTCTCCAGATATATACACTACAGTTCCCATAATACTCACTGGCAGAGCAGGACTCCATTCTCCAGATATATACACTACAGTTCCCATAATACTCACTGGCAGAGCAGGACTCCATTCTCCAGATATATACACTACAGTTCCCATAATACACCCTGGCAGAGCAGGACTCCATTCTCCAGATATATACACTACAGTTCCCATAATACACCCTGGCAGAGCAGGACTCCATTCTCCAGATATATACACTACAGTTCCCATAATACTCACTGGCAGAGGAGGACTCCATTCTCCAGATATATACACTACAGTTCCCATAATACTCACTGGCAGAGCAGGACTCCATTCTCCAGATATATACACTACAGTTCCCATAATACTCACTGGCAGAGCAGGACTCCATTCTCCAGATATATACACTACAGTTCCCATAATACTCACTGGCAGAGCAGGACTCCATTCTCCAGATATATACACTACAGTTCCCATAATACTCACTGGCAGAGCAGGACTCCATTCTCCAGATATATACACTACAGTTCCCATAATACTCACTGGCAGAGCAGGACTCCATTCTCCAGATATATACACTACAGTTCCCATAATACTCACTGGCAGAGCAGGACTCCATTCTCCAGAGCAGAGCGGAAGTTGTTGCTTCCGAATGATTTATTTGTCACTTCCTATAGACAGGAAGAGGAAAGAACACAATAACACTGTCACATCTTAGATTAACAAGCAAACATGCAAGTGACATTGTTTTTACTAAATGTCCTCTTGGATCACAGATTATGATCTATACTTACCTAGTGCATAATTGTGTTTGTTTAAATCAGATTTTGCATTTTACCACAATTTTTTACTTAGTTCTCATTGCTGTTACAGTCCAAAAAGTTATAAACAAATCAATGTTTCATATTTTTTTAAACATGGCTCCTTCTGAAAAGGTCTGAGACAACAGGATACAGAGAGAGCCAAGCGGGGGGGATACAGAGAGAGCCAAGCGGGGGATACAGAGAGAGCCATGCGGGGGATACAGAGAGAGCCAAGCGGGGGGGATACAGAGAGAGCCAAGCGGGGGATACAGAGGAGCCAAGCGGGGGGATACAGAGAGAGCCAAGCGGGGGATACAGAGAGAGCCAGATATACAGAGAGAGCCAAGCGGGGGGATACAGAGAGAGCCAAGCGGGGGATACAGAGAGAGAGCCAAGCGGGGATATACAGAGAGCCAGGGGGATATACAGAGAGAGAGCCAGAGCAGGGGGATACAGAGAGAGCCAAGCGGGGGATACAGAGAGAGCCAAGCGGGGGATACAGAGAGAGCCATGCGGGGGGATATACAGAGAGCCAAGCGGGGATATACAGAGAGAGCCATGCGGGGGATACAGAGAGAGCCAAGCGGGGGATACAGAGAGAGCCAAGCGGGGGGATACAGAGGAGATTCTCCAGATACAGAGAGAGCCAAGCGGGGGATACAGAGAGAGAGCCAAGCCAGGGGGGATACAGAGAGGAGCTAAGGGGGGATACAGAAGAGCCAAGCAGAGAGAGCCAAGCATACAGAGAGAGCCAAGCGGGGGGATACAGAGAGAGCCAAGCAGGGGATACAGAGCCAAGCGGGGGATACAGAGAGAGCCAAGCGGGGGATACAGAGAGAGCAGGGGGATACAGAGAGAGCCAAGCGGGGGATACAGAGAGAGCCAAGCGGGGGGGATACAGAGAGAGCCCAAGCGGGGGGATACAGAGAGAGCACGGGGGATACAGAGAGAGCCAAGCGGGGGGGGCAGAGAGAGCCAAGCGGGGGATACAGAGAGAGCCAAGCGGGGGATACAGAGAGAGCCAAGCGGGGGATACAGAGAGAGCCAAGCGGGGGGGATCAGAGAGAGCCAAGAGGGGGATACAGAGAGAGCCAAGCGGGGGGATACAGAGAGAGCCAAGCAGGGATACAGAGAGAGCCAAGCGGGGGATACAGAGAGAGCCAAGCGGGGGGATACAGAGAGAGCCAAGCGGGGGGGGATACAGAGAGAGCCAAGCGGGGGATACAGAGAGAGCCAGAGAGAGCAAGCTGGGGGATACAGAGAGAGCCAAGCGGGGGATACAGAGAGAGCCAAGCGGGGGATACAGAGAGAGCCAAGCGGGGGGGATACAGAGAGAGCCAAGCGGGGGGATAGCAGGGAGAGAGCCAAGCGGGGGATACAGAGAGAGCCAAGCGGGGGATACAGAGAGAGCCAAGCGGGGGGATACAGAGAGAGCCAAGCGGGGATACAGAGAGGGGGGGGATACAGAGAGAGCCAAGCGGGGGGATACAGAGAGAGCCAAGCGGGGGATACAGAGAGAGCCAAGCGGGGGATACAGAGAGAGCCAAGCGGGGGATACAGAGAGAGCCAAGCGGGGGGGATACAGAGAGAGCCAAGCGGGGGATACAGAGAGAGCCAAGCGGGGGTACAGAGAGAGCCAAGCAGAGATACAGAGAGCCAAGCGGGGGATACAGAGAGAGCCAAGCGGGGGATACAGAGAGAGCCACAGAGAGAGCCAAGCGGGGGATACAGAGAGAGCCAAGCGGGGGGATACAGAGAGAGCCAAGCGGGGGATACAGAGAGAGCCAAGCGGGGGATACAGAGAGAGCCAAGGGGGGGGATACAGAGAGAGCCAAGCGGGGGGTACAGAGAGAGCCAAGCGGGGGGATACAGAGAGAGCCAAGCGGGGGATACAGAGAGAGCCAAGCGGGGGATACAGAGAGAGCCAAGCGGGGGGATACAGAGAGAGCCAAGCGGGGGATACAGAGAGAGCCAAGCGAGGGGATACAGAGAGAGCCAAGCGGGGGATACAGAGAGAGCCAAGCGGGGGGATACAGAGAGAGCCAAGCGGGGGATACAGAGAGAGCCAAGCGGGGGGGCATACAGAGAGCCAAGCTGGGGATACAGAGAGAGCCAAGCGGGGGATACAGAGAGAGCCAAGCGGGGATACAGAGAGAGCCAGAGAGAGCCAGTTCCCAGGATACAGAGAGAGCCAAGCGGGGGATACAGAGAGAGCCAAGCTCCAGGATACAGAGAGAGCGGGGGGGATACAGAGAGAGCCAAGCGGGGGGATACAGAGAGAGCCAAGGGGAGAGATATACAGAGAGAGCCAAGCGGGGGGATACAGAGAGAGAGCCAAGCGGGGGATACAGAGAGAGCCAAGCGGGGGATACAGGGGGATACAGAGAGAGCCAAGCGGGGGATACAGAGAGAGCCAAGCTGGGGGATACAGAGAGAGCCAAGCGGGGGGATACAGAGAGGGATAGAGAGCCAAGCGGGGGATACAGAGAGAGCCAAGCAGAGGGGGGATACAGAGAGAGCCAAGCCAGAGCCAAGCGGGGGATACAGAGAGAGCCAAGCGGGGGGAGAGAGAGCCAAGCCAAGCGGGGGGGGGGGTACAGAGAGAGCCAAGCGGGGGGTACAGAGAGAGCTGCAAGAGAGCCAAGCGGGGGATACAGAGAGAGCCAAGCGGGGGATACAGAGAGAGAGCCAGAGAGCCAAGGGGGGATACAGAGAGAGCCAAGCTGGGGGATACAGGGGGGATACAGAGAGAGCCAGAGAGGCCAGGGGGGATACAGAGAGAGCCAAGCGGGGGGAATACAGAGAGAGCCAAGCGGGGGATACAGAGAGAGCCAAGCAGGGGATACAGAGGGGGGGATACAGAGAGAGCCAAGGGGGGATACAGAGAGAGCCAAGCGGGGATACAGAGAGAGCCAAGCGGGGGATACAGAGAGAGCCAGAGGGGGATACAGGGGGGGATACAGAGAGAGCCAAGCAGGGGGATATACAGAGAGAGCAGAGGGGGATACAGAGAGAGCCAAGCGGGGGATACAGAGAGAGCCAAGAGGGGGGGGGATACAGAGAGAGCCAAGCGGGGGGGGATACAGAGAGAGCAAGCGGGGGATACAGAGAGAGAGCCAAGCGGGGGGATACAGAGAGAGAGCCAAGCAGGGGGGGGATACAGAGAGAGAGCCAAGCGGGGGATACAGAGAGAGCCAAGGGGGGATACAGAGAGAGCCAAGCGGGGGGGGATACAGAGAGAGCCAAGCGGGGGATACAGAGAGAGCCAAGCGGGGGGATACAGAGAGAGCCAAGCATACAGAGAGAGCCAAGCGGGGGATACAGAGAGAGCCAAGCGGGGGGGGATACAGAGAGAGCCAAGCAGGGGGGATACAGAGAGAGCCAAACGGGGGATACAGAGAGAGCCAAGCAGGGGGATACAGAGAGAGCCAAGCGGGGGATACAGAGAGAGCCAAGGGGGGATACAGAGAGAGCAGAGAGAGCCAAGCGGGGGGATACAGAGAGAGCCAAGCGGGGGAGAGCCAAGCAGGGGGACAGAGAGAGCCAAGCAGGGGGATACAGAGAGGCCAAGCGGGGGATACAGAGAGAGCCAAGCGGGGGATACAGAGAGAGCCAAGCGGGGGATACAGAGAGAGCCAAGCGGGGGGGGATACAGAGAGAGCCAAGCGGGGGGATACAGAGAGAGCCAAGCGGGGGAGAGAGCCAAGCGGGGGATACAGAGAGAGCCAAGCGGGGAGAGAGCCAAGGGGGATAGAGAGAGAGCCAAGCGGGGGGATACAGAGAGAGCCAAGCGGGGGATACAGAGAGAGCCAAGAGGGGGATACAGAGAGAGCCAAGGGGGGATACAGAGAGAGCCAAGCGGGGGGGATACAGAGAGACAGATACAGAGAGAGCCAAGCGGGGGGATACAGAGAGAGCCAAGCGGGGGGAGAGAGCCAAGGGGATACAGAGAGAGCCAAGCGGGGGGGATACAGAGATACAGAGAGAGCCAAGCGGGGGATACAGAGAGAGCCAAGCGGGGGATACAGAGAGAGCCAAGCGGGGGGATACAGAGAGAGAGCCAAGCAGGGGGGGGATACAGAGAGAGCCAAGCGGGGGATACAGAGAGAGCCAAGCGGGGGATACAGAGAGAGCCAAGCAGGGGATACAGAGAGAGCCAAGAGAGCCAAGGGGGGATACAGAGAGAGCCAAGCGGGGGAT
Organism: Oncorhynchus keta; assembly: GCF_023373465.1. NCBI lineage: Eukaryota > Metazoa > Chordata > Actinopteri > Salmoniformes > Salmonidae > Oncorhynchus > Oncorhynchus keta. Next base: position 61,756 of record NW_026288944.1, on the reverse strand, counting down.
ACAGAGAGAGAGCCAAGCCGGGGGATACAGAGAGAGCCAAGCGGGGGATACAGAGAGAGCCAAGCGGGGGATACAGAGAGAGCCAAGCGGGGGATACAGAGAGAGCCAAGCAGGGGGGATACAGAGAGAGCCAAGCTGGGGATACAGAGAGAGAGCCAAGAGAGCCAAGGGGGGATACAGAGAGAGCCAGAGCGGGGGGGGATACAGAGAGAGCCAAGCGGGGGGGATACAGAGAGAACCAAGCGGGGGATACAGAGAGAGCCAAGCGGGGGATACAGAGAGCCACCAGAGAGAGCCAAGCGGGGGATACAGAGAGAGCCAAGCGGGGGATACAGATACAGAGAGAGCCAAGCGGGGGGAGGAGCCATACAGAGAGAGGGGGGCAGAGAGAGAGCCATGCGGGGGATACAGAGAGAACAGGGGGATACAGAGAGAGCCAGCCAAGGGGGGTACAGAGAGAGCCAAGCGGGGGATACAGAGAGCCAAGCGGGGGGGATACAGAGAGAGCCAAGCGGGGGATACAGAGGGGCGGGGGATACAGAGAGAGCCAGCGGGGGATACAGAGAGAGCCAAGCGGGGGATACAGAGAGATACACCGAGAGCCAAGCGGGGGATACAGAGAGAGCCAAGCAGGGGGATACAGAGAGGCAGGGGGATACAGAGAGAGCCAAGCGGGGGATACAGGGGCCAAGGGGGGATACAGAGAGAGCCAAGCGGGGGATACAGATACAGAGAGCGGGGGATACAGAGAGAGCCAAGCGGGGGATACAGAGGGGATACAGAGAGAGCCAAGCGGGGGATACAGAGAGAGCCAAGCGGGGGGGATACAGAGAGAGCCAAGCGGGGGATACAGAGATACATACAGAGAGAGCCAAGCGGGGGATACAGAGAGAGAGCCAAGCGGGGGGATACAGAGAGAGCCAAGCGGGGGATACAGAGAGAGCCAAGAGAGAGGGGGGGGATACAGAGAGAGCCAAGCGGGGGGATACAGAGAAGCCAAGCGGGGGGGGATAAAGCGGGGGATACAGACAGAGAGCCAAGCGGGGGATACAGAGAGAGCCAAGCGGGGGGATACAGAGAGAGAGCCAAGCGGGGGATACAGAGAAGCCAAGGGGGGATACAGAGAGAGCCAAGCGGGGATACAGAGAGAGCCAAGCGGGGATACAGAGAGAATTAAGCGGGGGGATACAGAGAGAGCCAAGCGGGGGATACAGAGAGAGCCAAGCTGGGATAGAGAGATTAAGAGAGCCAAGAGAGCCAGCATCTATACAGAGAGAGCCAAGCGGGGGATACAGAGAGAGCCAAGAGAGCCAAGCGGGGGATACAGAGAGAGCCAAGCGGGGGATACAGAGAGAGCCAGCGGGGATAGAGAGAGCAATACAGAGAGAGCCAAGCAGGGGGATACAGAGAGCCAAGCCCGGGGATACAGAGAGAGCCAAGCGGGGGATACAGAGAGAGCCAAGCGGGGGGGATACAGAGAGAGCCAAGCGGGGGATACAGAGATACAGAGCCAAGCGGGGGATACAGAGAGAGCCAAGCGGGGGGGATACAGAGAGAGCCAAGCCAGAGAGAGCCAAGCAGGGGGATACAGAGAGAGCCAAGCGGGGGATACAGAGAGAGCCAAGCGGGGGGATACAGAGAGAGCCAAGCGGGGGGATACAGAGAGAGCCAAGCGGGGGATACAGAGAGAGCCAGCGGGGGGCAGAGAGAGCCAAGCGGGGGGAGGATACAGAGAGAGCCAAGCAGGGGGGGGGATACAGAGAAGCCAAGCGGGGGATACAGAGAGAGCCAAGCGGGGGATACAGAGAGAGCCAAGCGGGGGATACAGAGAGAGCCAAGCGGGGGATACAGAGAGAGCCAAGCGGGGGGATACAGAGAGAACATAAGAAGCCTGTTAGGGGGGATACAGAGAGAGCCAGCCAAGAGCCAAGCAGGGGGATACAGAGAGAGCCAAGCGGGGGATACAGAGAGAGCCAAGCAGGGGGGATACAGAGAGAGCCAAGCCAGAGAGAGCCAAGCAGGGGGATACAGAGAGAGCCAAGTTAGAGAGAGCCATATTACACCCAAGCGGGGGGAGAGAGAGCCAAGCGGGGGATACAGATACAGAGAGAGCCCGGGGGATACAGAGAGAGCCAAGCAGGGGGATACAGAGAGAGCCAAGCGGGGGATACAGAGAGAGCCAAGCGGGGGATTAGAGAGAGCCAAGCGGGGGGGATACAGAGAGACAAAGCGGGGGGATACAGAGAGAGCCAAGCGGGGGATACAGAGAGAGCCAAGCGGGGGATATTAAGAGAGAGCCAAGGGGGATACAGAGAGAGCCAAGCGGGGGGATACAGAGAGAGCCAAGGGGGGGATACAGAGAGAACCCGGGGGATACAGAAGAGCCAAGCGGGGGATATTAACAGAGAGAGCCATGCGGGGGATACAGAGAGAACCTGGGGGGATACAGAGAGAAGAGAGAGCCAAGCGGGGGATACAGAGAGAGCTGGGGGGGATACAGATACAGAGAGAGCCAAGCGGGGGGGATACAGATATTAAGCGGGGGATACAGAGAGTTAGCGGGGGGGATACAGAGAGAGCCAAGTGATATTACAGAGAGAGCCAAGCGGGGGGGGCAGAGAGAGCCAAGCCTGGGGATACAGAGAGAGAGCCAAGCGGGGGGATACAGAGAGAGCCAAGCGGGGGGATACAGAGAGAGCCAAGCGGGGGATATAAGAGAGCCAAGCAGGGGATACAGAGAGAGCCAAGCGGGGGGATACAGAGAGAGCCAAGCGGGGGGATACAGAGAAGAGCCAAAGGGGGATACAGAGAGAGCCAAGCGGGGGATACAGAGAAGCCAAGCGGGGGATATACAGAGAGAGCCAAGCGGGGGGATGAGGGCCAAGATACAGAGAGAGCCAAGCGGGGAGAGGCCAAGCGGGGGATACAGAGAGAGCCAAGCGGGGGATACAGAGAGAGCCAAGCGGGGGATACAGAGAGAGCCAAGCGGGGGATACAGAGAGAGCCAAGTACAGAGAGAGCCAAGCGGGGGATACAGAGAGAGCCAAGCGGGGGATATATTAAGAGAGCCAAGCGGGGGATACAGAGAGAGCCAAGCGGGGGGGATACAGAGAGAGCCAAGCGGGGGGATACAGAGAGAGCCAGCGGGGGATACAGAGAGAGCCAAGCGGGGATACAGAGAGAGCCATTACAGAGAGAGCCAAGCGGGGGGGATACAGAGAGAGCCAAGCGGGGGGATACAGAGAGAGCCAAGCGGGGGATACAGAGAGAGCCAAGCGGGGGGGGATACAGAGAGAGCCAAGCGGGGGGATACAGAGAGAGCCAAGCGGGGGATACAGAGAGAGCCAAGCGGGGGGGATATTACAGAGAGAGCCAAGCGGGGGGATACAGAGAGAGCCAAGCGGGGGATACAGAGAGAGCCAAGCGGGGGATACAGAGAGAGCCAAGCGGGGGATACAGAGAGAGCCAGCGGGGGATACAGAGAGAGCCAAGCGGGGGGGATACAGAGAGAGCCAAGCGGGGGGATACAGAGAGAGCCAAGCTACAGAGAGAGCCAAGCGGGGGATACAGAGAGAGCCAAGCGGGGGATACAGAGAGAGCCAAGCGGGGGATACAGAGAGAGCCAAGCGGGGGATACAGAGAGAGCCATTAACCAGGGATACAGAGAGACCAGAGAGAGCCAAGCGGGGATATTAGACCAAGCGGGGGATACAGAGAGAGCCAAGCGGGGATACAGAGAGAGCCATTACAGAGAGAGCCAGCGGGGGATACAGAGAGAGCCAAGCGGGGGGGATACAGAGAGTATAGCCACCAGTGGGGGATAGAGAGAGCCAAGCATATACATAACAGAGAGAGCCAAGTGAGGGGGATATTAACCCGGGGGGGATACAGAGATAGCCAAGCGGGGGATACAGAGAGAGCCAAGCGGGGGGGATATTACACCAGAGAGTGATTAGAGAGCCCAGCGAGGTAAAGGGGGGGGTGTTGGAAAACAAGAAGCCCAGTCTCAGAACACCTACTACCCAGAAAACCTTAATTGTAAATTAGAATGTGTTCTTTATTTAACTTAACCGACTTGGCTCGTTAAATTAAATTAAAAAACTAAAACAGTTGCATCTACTACTCCTCTAGATGATGCATCATGGGTAATAAAAGTGTTTATTTAAAAACTGATGGTAGTTTTTTACAGGAACTTGAAGTGTTATGGTAATGAGATGTCCACAGACAAGTGTTTGTAGTAATATAGTTTCATGTAGACGTCAACTCCACTGAACAAGAACATAAAACATAAACATAAATAAAAGAACATAAAACATAAACATAAATAAAAGAACATAAAACATAAACATAAATAAAAGAACATAAAAACACATAATGTGTTGAAATAAAACATAACCATCCCTGTTAGTGATATTAACCCTGTTAGTGATATTAACCCTGTTAGTGATATTAACCCTGTTAGTGATATTAACCCTGTTAGTGATATTAACCCTGTTAGTGATATTAACCCTGTTAGTGATATTAACCCTGTTAGTGATATTAACCCTGTTAGTATATTAACCCTGTTAGTGATATTAACCCTGTTAGTGATATTAACCCTGTTAGTGATATTAACCCTGTTAGTGATATTAACCCTGTTAGTGATATTAACCCTGTTAGTGATATTAACCCAGTTAGTGATATTAACCCAGTGAGTGATATTAACCCTGTTAGTGATATTAACCCAGTGAGTATATTAACCCAGTTAGTATATTAACCAGTTAGTATATTAACCCAGTGAGTGATATTAAACCAGTTAGTGATATTAAACCAGTGAGTATATTAACCCAGTGAGTATATTACCCAGTGAGTATATTACACCAGTGAGTATATTAAACCAGTGAGTATATTAACCCAGTGAGTATATTAACCCAGTGAGTATATTAACCCAGTGAGTATATTAAACCAGTGAGTATATTAACCCAGTGAGTATATTAACCCAGTGAGTATATTAACCCAGTGAGTATATTAACCCAGTGAGTATATTAACCCAGTGAGTATATTACACCAGTGAGTATATTACACCAGTGAGTATATTACACCAGTGAGTATATTAAACCAGTGAGTATATTAACCAGTGAGTATATTACACCAGTGAGTATATATTACACCAGTGAGTATATTAAAACCAGTGAGTATATTACACCAGTGAGTATATTAAACCAGTGAGTATATTAAAACCAGTGAGTATATTAAACCAGTGAGTATATTAAACCAGTGAGTATATTAAACCAGTGAGTATATTAAACCAGTGAGTATATTAAACCAGTGAGTATATTAAACCAGTGAGTATATTAAAACCAGTGAGTATATTAAAACCAGTGAGTATATTAAAACCAGTGAGTATATTAAACCAGTGAGTATATTAAACCAGTGAGTATATTAAACCAGTGAGTATATTACACCAGTGAGTATATTACACCAGTGAGTATATTAAACCAGTGAGTATATTACACCAGTGAGTATATTAAACCAGTGAGTATATTACACCAGTGAGTATATTAAACCAGTGAGTATATTAAACCAGTGAGTATATTAAACCAGTGAGTATATTAAACCAGTGAGTATATTAAACCAGTGAGTATTTTAAACCAGTGAGTATTCCATTAAACCAGAGTTAAACCAGTGAGTATATTAAACCAGTGAGTATATTAAAACCAGTGAGTATATTAAAACCAGTGAGTATATTAAACCAGTGAGTATATTAAACCAGTGAGTATATTAAACCAGTGAGTATATTAAACCAGTGAGTATATTAAACCAGTGAGTATATTACACCAGTGAGTATATTAAACCAGTGAGTATATTAAACCAGTGAGTATATTAACCAGTGAGTATATTACACCAGTGAGTATATTACACCAGTGAGTATATTACACCAGTGAGTATATTAAACCAGTGAGTATATTAAACCAGTGAGTATATTAAACCAGTGAGTATATTAAACCAGTGAGTATTTTAAACCAGTGAGTATTTTAAACCAGTGAGTATTTTAAACCTGTCAAGATAATCCATTCACCTGACAGGTGTGGCACATCAAGATGATTAAACAGCATTATTATTACACAGGTGCACCTTGTGCTGGGGCAATAAAAGGACACAAAAATGTGCAGTTTTGTCACACAACACCACAATTCCCCATATGAATGGTGCTGGGCACTGTTCCCCCATCTGAATGGCACTGTTCCCCCATCTGAATGGCACTGTTCCCCCATCTGAATGGCACTGTTCCCCCATCTGAATGGCACTGTTCCCCCATCTGAATGGCACTGTTCCCCCATCTGAATGGCACTGTTCCCCCATCTGAATGGGCACTGTTCCCCCATCTGAATGGGCACTGTTCCCCATCTGAATGGGCACTGTTCCCCCATCTGAATGGGCACTGTTCCCCCATATGAATGGCACTGTTCCCCCCATCTGAATGGCACTGTTCCCCCATCTGAATGGCACTGTTCCCCCATCTGAATGGCACTGTTCCCCCATCTGAATGGCACTGTTCCCCCATCTGAATGGCACTGTTCCCCCATCTGAATGGCACTGTTCCCCCATCTGAATGGCACTGTTCCCCCATCTGAATGGTACTGTTCCCCCATCTGAATGGCACTGTTCCCCCATCTGAATGGTACTGTTCCCCCATATGAATGGTACTGGGTCACAGTCCCCTACCCCTCGTGCTCCTCTCCTCTACCTCTGAGAGGGAACAGAACTGCAGCCTGC
>NW_026288944.1:45000-50000 GCF_023373465.1 Oncorhynchus keta | reverse complement strand
TTATGTTACTAACTCCTAGAAACACGTTATGTTACTAACTCCTAGAAACATGTTATGTTACTAACTCCTAGAAACACGTTATGTTACTAACTCCTAGAAACATGTTATGTTACTAACTCTTAACAGTTATGTTACTAACTCCTAGAAACATGTTATGTTACTAACTCCTAGAAACATGTTATGTTACTAACTCCTAACAGTTATGTTACTAACTCCTAGAAACATGTTATGTTACTAACTCCTAACAGTTATGTTACTAACTCCTAGAAACATGTTATGTTACTAACTCCTAGAAACATGTTATGTTACTAACTCTTAACAGTTATGTTACTAACCCCTAGAAACATGTTATGTTACTAACTCCTAGAAACACGTTATGTTACTAACTCCTAGAAACATGTTATGTTACTAACTCCTAGAAACACGTTATGTTACTAACTCCTAACAGTTATGTTACTAACTCCTAGAAACATGTTATGTTACTAACTCCTAGAAACATGTTATGTTACTAACTCCTAACAGTTATGTTACTAACTCCTAGAAACATGTTATGTTACTAACTCCTAGAAACATGTTATGTTACTAACTCTAACAGTTATGTTACTAACTCCTAGAAACATGTTATGTTACTAACTCCTAGAAACACGTTATGTTACTAACTCCTAGAAACATGTTATGTTACTAACTCCTAGAAACATGTTATGTTACTAACTCCTAGAAACATGTTATGTTACTAACTCCTAACAGTTATGTTACTAACTCCTAACAGTTATGTTACTAACTCCTAGAAACACGTTATGTTACTAACTCCTAGAAACACGTTATGTTACTAACTCCTAGAAACATGGTATGTTACTAACTCCTAACAGTTATGTTACTAACTCCTAGAAACATGTTATGTTACTAACTCCTAGAAACATGTTATGTTACTAACTCCTAGAAACATGTTATGTTACTAACTCCTAGAAACATGTTATGTTACTAACTCCTAACAGTTATGTTACTAACTCCTAGAAACACGTTATGTTACTAACTCCTAACAGTTATGTTACTAACTCCTAGAAACACGTTATGTTACTAACTCCTAGAAACATGTTATGTTACTAACTCCTAACAGTTATGTTACTAACTCCTAGAAACACGTTATGTTACTAACTCCTAGATGTTACTACTCCTAGAAACATGTTATGTTACTAACTCCTAGAAACACGTTATGTTACTAACTCCTAGAAACATGTTATGTTACTAACTCCTAACAGTTATGTTACTAACTCCTAGAAACACGTTATGTTACTAACTCCTAGAAACATGTTATGTTACTAACTCCTAACAGTTATGTTACTAACTCCTAGAAACATGTTATGTTACTAACTCCTAGAAACACGTTATGTTACTAACTCCTAACAGTTATGTTACTAACTCCTAGAAACACGTTATGTTACTAACTCCTAGAAACACGTTATGTTACTAACTCCTAGAAACACGTTATGTTACTAACTCCTAGAAACATGTTATGTTACTAACTCCTAGAAACACGTTATGTTACTAACTCCTAACAGTTATGTTACTAACCCCTAGAAACATGTTATGTTACTAACTCCTAGAAACATGTTATGTTACTAACTCCTAGAAACACGTTATGTTACTAACTCCTAACAGTTATGTTACTAACTCCTAGAAACATGTTATGTTACTAACTCCTAGAAACATGTTATGTTACTAACTCCTAGAAACATGTTATGTTACTAACTCCTAGAAACACGTTATGTTACTAACTCCTAACAGTTATGTTACTAACTCCTAGAAACATGTTATGTTACTAACTCCTAGAAACACGTTATGTTACTAACTCCTAGAAACACGTTATGTTACTAACTCCTAGAAACAGTTATGTTACTAACTCCTAGAAACACGTTATGTTACTAACTCCTAACAGTTATGTTACTAACTCCTAGAAACACGTTATGTTACTAACTCCTAGAAACACGTTATGTTACTAACTCCTAGAAACATGGTATGTTACTAACTCCTAACAGTTATGTTACTAACTCCTAGAAACATGTTATGTTACTAACTCCTAGAAACATGTTATGTTACTAACTCCTAGAAACATGTTATGTTACTAACTCCTAGAAACATGTTATGTTACTAACTCCTAGAAACATGTTATGTTACTAACTCCTAACAGTTATGTTACTAACTCCTAGAAACACGTTATGTTACTAACTCCTAGAAACATGGTATGTTACTAACTCCTCACAGTTATGTTACTAACTCCTAGAAACATGTTATGTTAAACTCCTAGAAACATGTTATGTTACTAACTCCTAGAAACATGTTATGTTACTAACTCCTAGAAACATGTTATGTTACTAACTCCTAACAGTTATGTTACTAACTCCTAGAAACATGTTATGTTACTAACTCCTAGAAACACGTTATGTTACTAACTCCTAGAAACACGTTATGTTACTAACTCCTAACAGTTATGTTACTAACTCCTAGAAACACGTTATGTTACTAACTCCTAACAGTTATGTTACTAACTCCTGAAACACGTTATGTTACTAACTCCTAGAAACACGTTATGTTACTAACCCTAGAAACATGTTATGTTACTAACTCCTAGAAACATGTTATGTTACTAACTCCTAGAAACATGTTATGTTACTAACTCTTAACAGTTATGTTACTAACCCCTAGAAACATGTTATGTTACTAACTCCTAGAAACATGTTATGTTACTAACTCCTAGAAACATGTTATGTTACTAACTCTTAACAGTTATGTTACTAACCCCTAGAAACATGTTATGTTACTAACTTCTAGAAACACGTTATGTTACTAACTCCTAGAAACATGTTATGTTACTAACTCCTAGAAACACGTTATGTTACTAACTCCTAACAGTTATGTTACTAACTCCTAGAAACATGTTATGTTACTAACTCCTAACAGTTATGTTACTAACTCCTAGAAAAATGTTATGTTACTAACTCCTAACAGTTATGTTACTAACTCCTAGAAACATGTTATGTTACTAACTCCTAACAGTTATGTTACTAACTCCTAGAAACATGTTATGTTACTAACTCCTAGAAACATGTTATGTTACTAACTCCTAGAAACATGTTATGTTACTAACTCCTAGAAACACGTTATGTTACTAACTCCTAGAAACATGTTATGTTACTAACTCCTAGAAACACGTTATGTTACTAACTCCTAACAGTTATGTTACTAACTCCTAGAAACATGTTATGTTACTAACTCCTAGAAACATGTTATGTTACTAACTCCTAACAGTTATGTTACTAACTCCTAGAAACATGTTATGTTACTAACTCCTAGAAACATGTTATGTTACTAACTCCTAGAAACATGTTATGTTACTAACTCCTAGAAACATGTTATGTTACTAACTCCTAGAAACATGTTATGTTACTAACTCCTAGAAACATGTTATGTTACTAACTCCTAGAAACATGTTATGTTACTAACTCCTAGAAACACGTTATGTTACTAACTCCTAACAGTTATGTTACTAACTCCTAACAGTTATGTTACTAACTCCTAGAAACATGTTATGTTACTAACTCCTAGAAAAATGTTATGTTACTAACTCCTAGAAACATGTTATGTTACTAACTCCTAGAAACATGTTATGTTACTAACTCCTAGAAACATGTTATGTTACTAACTCTTAACAGTTATGTTACTAACTCACACGTTATGTTACTAACTCCTAGAAACATGTTATGTTACTAACTCCTAACAGTTATGTTACTAACTCCTAGAAACATGTTGTGTTACTAACTCCTAGAAACATGTTATGTTACTAACTCCTAGAAACACGTTATGTTACTAACTCCTAGAAACACGTTATGTTACTAACTCCTAACAGTTATGTTACTAACTCCTAGAAACATGTTATGTTACTAACTCCTAGAAAATGTTATGTTACTAACTCCTAGAAACATGTTATGTTACTAACTCCTAGAAACATGTTATGTTACTAACTCCTAGAAAAATGTTATGTTACTAACTCCTAACAGTTATGTTACTAACTCCTAGAAACATGTTATGTTACTAACTCCTAGAAACGAGCTTCCTTTATGTGATCTATAAAGAGCTTCCTTTATGTGATCTATAAACAGCTTCCTTTATGTGATCTATAAAGAGCTTCCTTTATGTGATCTATGAAGAGCTTCCTTTATGTGATCTATAAAGAGCTTCCTTTATGTGATCTATGAAGAGCTTCCTTTATGTGATCTATAAAGAGCTTCCTTTATGTGATCTATAGAGCTTCCTTTATGTGATCTATAAAGAGCTTCCTTTATGTGATCTATGGAGAGCTTCCTTTATGTGATCTATAAAGAGCTTCCTGTATGTGATCTATAAAGAGCTTCCTTTATGTGATCAGTATAACACTGAACAGAGGAGATGGAAACAGGAGTATTTATTTTTATCCTTTATTTAACCAGGCAAGACAGTTAAGAACATATTCTTATTTTCAATGACAGCCTAGGAACAGTGGGTTAACTGCCTTGTTCAGGATCAGAACGACACCTCTACACTCTAACCACTAGGCTACCTGCCACCTCTACACTCTAACCACTAGGCTACCTGCCTCCTCTACACTCTAACCACTAGGCTACCTGCCACCTCTACACTCTAACCACTAGGCTACCTGCCTCCTCTACACTCTAACCACTAGGCTACCTGCCTCCTCTACACTCTAACCACTAGGCTACCTGCCTCCTCTACACTCTAACCACTAGGCTACCTGCCTCCTCTACACTCTAACCACTAGGCTACCTGCCACCTCTACACTCTAACCACTAGGCTACCTGCCTCCTCTACACTCTAACCACTAGGCTACCTGCCTCCTCTACACTCTAACCACTAGGCTACCTGCCTCCTCTACACTCTAACCACTAGACTACCTGCCACCTCTACACTCTAACCACTAGGCTACCTGCCTCCTCTACACTCTAACC
>NW_026288944.1:30000-35000 GCF_023373465.1 Oncorhynchus keta | reverse complement strand
GGGACCTGGCCCTGCACAGACGCAGACACACACTGATCTGAGGAGGGACGGAGGGACGGAGGGACGGACGGACGGACAGACACTGATCTGAGGAGGGACCTGGTCCTGCACAGACACACACTGATCTGAGGAGGAGGAGGGACCTGGCCCTGCACAGACGCAGACACACACTGATCTGAGGAGGGGGGACCTGGCCCTGCACAGACGCAGACACACACTGATCTGAGGAGGGACGGACACATGGACGGACAGACATGACACTGATCTGACTAGGGACGGAGGATGGAGGGACGGACAGGGGACGGACAGACACTGATCTGAGGAGGGACCTGGAGGACAGCAGACAGACACTGACTGAGGAGGACAGACAGACAGACAGACAGGACAGGACGACAGACACTGATCTGAGGAGCAGATTATATATATATCCACTAGACCTGGTCCGACAGACAGACATATATATGATCAGACACACAGAGCAGCAGACAGAGAGGGACTGTTGTACCTGTGTTCGATGGGTCAGTAGACAGAAGTAGGTCCACTAAGACTGAGAACTTCATTCAACATGTTTTAAACTCGGAAGAACAAGTGTCCAAGTACCAAAATGCTTTGTCGAATGTATTTTATTCTGTTTTCCATACAAATTAAACTGTGAATTAAATGTATACTACAATACACGTGTCAAATGTTAACATTATATTAATTTATTAATTTATTGTCCTATAATCTCTGAATTCTCTTAATTACATTTCAAAGAATATATATAATAATAATAATAATAATAATATATAAGAATATATATATATCATTGTCCGTCCTAGTGTATATATATATATAGAATCTGCTGCCCCCTAGTATGGCACAGCAGTATATATATATAGGAGGCAGCAGATTATATATATATCCACTAGGGGCCAGCAGATTATATATATATATATCCACTAGGGGGCAGCAGATTATATATATATCCACTAGGAGACAGCAGATTATATATATATCCACTAGGGGACAGCAGATTATATATATATCCACTGAGGAGATTATATATATATCCACTAGCAGAGATTATATATATATCCACTATTATATATATATCCACTAGGGGCAGCAGATTATATATATATCCACTAGGGACAGCAGATTATATATATATCTAGGAGGGGGGACAGCAGATTATATATATATCCACTAGAGACAGAGATTATATATATATCCACTAGAGACAGATTATATATATATCTAGATTATATATATATCCACTAGGACAGCAGATTATATATATATCCACTAGGACAGATTATATATATATCCACTAGGACAGAGATTATATATATATATCCACTAGGGGGACAGCAGATTATATATATATCCACTAGCAGACAGCAGACATATATATATCCACTAGAGGGGGAGACAGCAGATTATATATATATATATCCACTAGGACAGCAGATTATATATATATCCACTAGGGGGCAGATTATATATATATCCACTAGATTATATATATATCCACTAGAGATCCACTAGGACAGACAGCAGATTATATATATATCCACAGATTATATATATATCCACTAGACAGCAGATTATATATATATCCACTAGGATATTATATATATATCCACTAGACAGACAGATTATATATATATCCACTAGGAGGGATTATATATATATCCACTAGAGACAGCAGATTATATATATATCCACTAGGGGACAGCAGATTATATATTGTAGACAGCAGATTATATCCACTAGATTATATATATATCCACTAGGGACAGCAGATTATATATATATCCACTAGGAGACAGAGATATTATATCACTACATGTTATATATACCACTAGGGGACAGCAGATTATATATATATCCAGGGGTACCAAAATGCTATTGGGACAGAGATTATATATATATCCACTATTATATATATATCCACTAGGGGACAAGATTATATATATATCCACTAGGAGGGACAGCAGATTAAATATATACTAGGGGGCAGCAGATTATATATATATCCACTAAGATTATATATATATCCACTAGAGGCAACAGATTATATATATATCAAGCAGATTATATATATATCCACTATTATATATATATCCACTAGTCCAGATTATATATATATCCACTAGGAGACAGCAGATTATATATATATCCACTAGGAGACAGCAGATTATATATATATCCACTAGGGGGCAGCAGATTATATATATATCCACTAGGAGACAGCAGATTATATATATATCCACTAGGAGACAGCAGATTATATATATATCCACTAGGAGACAGCAGATTATATATATATCCACTAGGGGACAGCAGATTATATATATATCCACTAGAGATTATATATATATATCCACTAGGGGACAGCAGATTATATATATATCCACTAGGAGACAGCAGATTATATATATATCCACTAGCAGACAGCAGATTATATATATATATCAGCAGAGATTATATATATATATCACTAGGAGACTAGGAGACAGCAGATTATATATATATCCACTAGATTATATATATATCCACTAGGAGACAGCAGATTATATATATATCCACTAGGAGACAGCAGATTATATATATATCCACTAGGAGACAGCAGATTATATATATATCCACTAGGAGACAGCAGATTATATATATATCCACTAGGAGACAGCAGATTATATATATATCCACTAGGAGACAGCAGATTATATATATATCCACTAGGAGACAGCAGATTATATATATATCCACTAGGGGGCAGCAGATTATATATATATCCACTAGGAGACAGCAGATTATATATATATCACTAGGAGACAGCAGATTATATATATATATCCACTAGGGGACAGCAGATTATATATATATCCACTAGGAGCAGATTATATATATATCAGATTATATATATATCCACTAGGAGACAGCAGATTATATATATATCCACTAGGGACAGCAGATTATATATATATCACTAGATTATATATATATCCACTAGGAGACAGCAGATTATATATATATCCACTAGGAGACAGGATTATATATATATCCACTAGAGACAGCAGATTATATATATATCCACTAGGAGACAGCAGATTATATATATATCCACTATATATATATCCACTAGGCAGATTAGCAGATTATATATATCCACTATTATATATATATCCACTAGGAGACAGCAGATTATATATATATCCACTAGGGGACAGCAGATTATATATATATCCACTAGGAGACAGCAGATTATATATATATCCACTAGGGGACAGCAGATTATATATATATCCACTAGGGCAGATTATATATATATCCACTAGGGAGCAGCAGATTATATATATATCCACTAGGGGATTATATATATATCAGCAGATTATATATATATCCACTAGGGGACAGCAGATTATATATATATCCACTAGGGGACAGCAGATTATATATATATCCACTAGGGGACAGCAGATTATATATATATCCACTAGGGGGCAGCAGATTATATATATATCCAGATTATATATATATCCACTAGGAGGCAGCAGATTATATATATATCACTAGGCAGATTATATATATATCCACTAGGAGACAGCAGATTATATATATATCCACTAGGGGGCAGAGATTATATATATATCAGCAGATTATATATATATCCACTATATATATCCACTAGGGGGCAGCAGATTATATATATATCCACTAGGAGACAGCAGATTATATATATATCCACTAGGAGGCAACAGATTATATATATATCCACTAGGGGACAGCAGATTATATATATATCCACTAGGAGACAGCAGATTATATATATATCCACTAGGGGGCAGCAGATTATATATATATCCACTAGGAGACAGCAGATTATATATATATCCACTAGGAGACAGCAGATTATATATATATCCACTAGGAGACAGCAGATTATATATATATCCACTAGGGGGCAGCAGATTATATATATATCCACTAGGAGACAGCAGATTATATATATATCCACTAGGAGACAGCAGATTATATATATATCCACTAGGAGGCAGCAGATTATATATATATCCACTAGCAGATTATATATATATATCAGCACTAGGGCAGACAGCAGCATTATATATATATCCACTAGGGCAGACAGCAGATTATATATATATCCACTAGGGGACAGAGATTATATATATATCAGCAGCAGATTATATATATATCCACTAGGAGACAGCAGATTATATATATATCCACTAGGAGACACTAGCAGATTATATATATATCCACTAGGGGAGATTATATATATATCAGCAGATTATATATATATCCACTAGGAGACAGCAGATTATATATATATCCACTAGAGACAGCAGATTATATATATATCCACTAGGAGACAGCAGATTATATATATATCCACTAGGAGACAGCAGATTATATATATATATATCCACTAGGAGACAGCAGATTATATATATATCCACTAGGGGACAGCAGATTATATATATATCCACTAGGAGACAGCAGATTATATATATATCCACTAGGAGACAGCAGATTATATATATATCCACTAGGGACAGCAGATTATATATATATCCACTAGGAGACAGCAGATTATATATATATCCACTAGGAGACAGCAGATTATATATATATATATCCACTAGGAGACAGCAGATTATATATATATCCACTAGGAGACAGCAGATTATATATATATCCACTAGGAGACAGCAGATTATATATATATCCACTAGGAGACAGCAGATTATATATATATCCACTAGGAGACAGCAGATTATATATATATCCACTAGGACAGAGATTATATATATATCCACTAGGGGGCAGCAGATTATATATATATCCACTAGGAGACAGCAGATTATATATATATCCACTAGGAGACAGCAGATTATATATATATATATCCACTAGGAGACAGCAGATTATATATATATCCACTAGGGGACAGCAGATTATATATATATCCACTAGGAGACAGCAGATTATAT
>NW_026288944.1:12500-25000 GCF_023373465.1 Oncorhynchus keta | reverse complement strand
CAGAAGAACGTTACCTGCCCCAATGCATAGTGCCAACTGTAAAGTTTGGTGGAGGAGGAATAATGGTCTGGGGCTGTTTTTCTTGGTTTGGGCCCCTTAGTTCCAGTGAAGGGAAAGCTTAACACTACAGTATACAATGACATTCTAGATGATTCTGCCCTTTCCTGTTTCAGCATGACAACGCCCTCGTGCACAAAGCACAGAAATGGTTTGTCGGGATCGGTGTGGAAGAACTTGACTGGCCCGCACAGAGCCCTGACCTCAACCCCATCGAACATCTTTGGGATGAATTGGAACGCCAACTGCGAGCCACTAATCGCCCAACATCAGTGTCCGACCTCACTCATTGCAGTGGCTTCCTTTCCTCTCGACCGATGCCTGAAAGCGGAGCTGTTTCGTACGCGTACAGTCCACATTTAAAGTTTCCAAACGGCCAAAACAGTCAATGAGAGGATATAGTGCAACAAAAAAAAGGTTTATTCTTCTTATATCAAACAAAAACTTAAAGCAGAGATGACTTGATGTGGAAAATACGAAATATAGGTCCCCAAACAGGAAGAGAGTCCAGATCTCAGTCTGAGTTGAAGAGTTCAACGTCCCAAAAATGTCAAAGAGTTTGTTAATGTCTTTATTGTTTTGAAACTTCTGTATGTGTAATGTTTACGGTTAATTTTTATTGTTTATTTCACTTTTGTATAATATCTACCTCACTTGCTTTGGCAATGTTAACACATGTTTCCCTTGACAATAAAGCCCTTGAATTGAATTGAGAGAGAGAGAGAGAGAGAGAGAGAGAGAGAGAGAGAGAGAGAGAGAGAGAGAGAGAGAGAGAGAGAGAGAGAGAGAGAGAGAGAGAGAGAGAGAGACAGAGAGAGAGAGAGAGACAGAGAGAGAGACAGAGAGAGAGAGAGAGAGAGACAGAGAGAGAGAGAGAGAGAGAGAGAGAGAGAGAGAGAGAGAGAGAGAGAGAGAGAGACAGAGAGAGAGAGAGAGAGAGAGAGAGAGAGAGACAGAGAGAGAGAGACAGAGAGAGAGAGAGAGAGAGAGAGAGAGAGAGAGAGAGACAGAGAGACAGAGAGACAGAGAGACAGAGAGACAGAGAGAGATAATGACGGAAGTGCAGTCCATATATGTGCTGGTTGCCTGAGGAAGAATGGGTTGAAGTGGTTTCCTCATCATTACACTGTGTAATGTCTATAATTTGCCGTGAGATCCCCAGCTGCTATGAGACTTGTCGTACTGCGTGGGTCGGCTGTATGTAGAGTGTAACTATGTGTGTGTTGGTGAATGTATATCAGATGTTAGATTGAAGGAACCAGATGGATCATTTTAAATAACCATTGTGTGAGTGAGAGCAGAACTAACAATGACCACAATGGTAGCAATAATTCTGTAAAGTGGGATACCTCTCTTCCCCGTCCGATCTCTCAAACTCTCTCCTTCTCCCTGACCCTCCCTCTCCCTCTCTTCCCCGTCCGATCTCCAAACTCTCTCCATCTCCCTGTCCCTCCCTCTCCTTCAAACTCTCTCCTTCTCCCTGTCCCTCCCTCTCCCTCAAACTCTCTCCTTCTCCCTGTCCCTCCCTCTTCCTCTCTTCCCCGTCCGATCTCTCAAACTCTCTCCTTCTCCCTGACCCTCCCTCTTCCTCTCTTCCCACTCCGATCTCTCAAACTCTCTCCTTCTCCCTGACCCTCCCTCCCTCTCTTCCCCGTCCGATCTCTCAAACTCCTCCTTCTCCCTGACCCTCCCCTCCCTCTCTTCCCCGTCCGATCTCTCAAACTCTCTCCTTCTCCCTGTCCCTCCCTCTCCCTCTCCTCTCTTCCCCGTCCGATCTCTCAAACTCTCTCCTTCTCCTCTCAAACTCTCTCCTTCTCCCTCCCTCTCCCTCTCTTCCCCCGATCTCTCAAACTCCCCCTCCCTCTTCCTCTCTTCCCCTTCCCCGTCCGATCTCTCAAACTCTCTCCTTCTCCCTGTCCCTCCCTCCTCTTCCCTCCCTCTCCCAGTCCGAAACTCTCTCAAACTCTCTCCTTCTCCCTGTCCCTCCCTCTTCCTCTCTTCCCCCGTCCGATCCCAAACTCCGATCCCTCTCAAACTCTCAAACTCTCTCCTTCTCCCTGACCCTCCCTCTCCCTCTCTTCCCCGTCCGATCTCTCAAACTCTCTCCTTCTCCCTGACCCTCTCTCCCTCTCTTCCCCGTCCGAAAACTCTCTCCTTCTCCCTGACCCTCCCTCTCCTCTCCTCTCTCCCCGTCCGATCTCTCAAACTCTCTCCTTCTCCCTGATCTCTCAAACTCCCTTCTCCCTGTCCCTCTCTCCTCTTCCTCCTTCCCCGTCCGATCTCTCAAACTCTCTCCTTCTCCCTGTCCCTCCCTCTTCCTCTTCCTCTCTTCCCCGTCCGATCTCTCAAACTCTCTCCTTCTCCCTGTCCCTCCCTCTCCTCTCCTCTCTTCCCACTCCGATCTCTCAAACTCTCTCCTTCTCCCTGACCCTCCCTCTCCTCTCTTCCCCGTCCGATCTCTCAAACTCTCTCCTTCTCCCTGTCCCTCCCTCTTCCTCTCTTCCCCGTCCGATCTCTCAAACTCTCTCCTTCTCCCTGTCCCTCCCTCTCCTCTCTTCCCCGTCCGATCTCTCAAACTCTCTCCTTCTCCCTGTCAGATCTCTCAAACTCTCTCCTTCTCCCTGTCCCTCCCTCTCCCTCTCTTCCCCTCCAATCTAACTAGATCATAGAGACCTCTGTCCCTCCCTCTTCCTCTCTTCCCCGTCCAGTCCCTCCCTCTTCCAGATCCAAACTCTCTCCTTCTCCCTGGTGTTTCAAACTCTCTCCTTCTCCCTGTCCCTCCCTCTCCCTCTCTTCCCAGATCTCTCAAACTCTCTCCTTCTCCCTATCCCTCCCTCTTCCTCTCTTCCCCGAGATCAGCTCCCTCCCCCTTTCCAGTCAGGTGTTTAACTAGATCATAGAGACAGCAGTTTCCCAGTCAGGTGTTTAACTAGAGACAGCCGTTTCCAGCCAGGTGTTTAACTAGATCATAGAGGCAGCAGTTTCCCAGTCAGGTGTTTAACTAGAGACAGCAATTTTCAGTCAGGTGTTTAACTAGATCATAGAGGCAGCAGTTTCCCAGTCAGGTGTTTAACTAGAGACAGACAGAGTTCTCAGTGGGAGTATTCAGGTCTGCTGGAATGATCCAGAAGGTGTTCGAATAGACAGTATCCCTGTCATAACAATGACTATGTACTGAGAGGAGAGGAGAGGAGAGGAGAGGAGAGGAGAGGAGAGGAGAGGAGATGTTCAGGTCTGCTGGAATGATCTAGAAGGTGTTCTGATAATGATAAGCCAGTTAATGGAGACAATGGAAGCTCCTCTTGGTTGTGTATTGTGATAGATAAGGACCAGAACCTTCCAGATAATGGAGATAATGGAAGCTCCTCTAGGTTGTGTATTGTGATAGATAAGGACCAGAACCTTCCAGTTAATGGAGACAATGGAAGCTCCTCTAGGTTGTGTATTGTGATAAGGACCAGAACCTTCCAGATAATGGAGACAATGGAAGCTCCTCTTGGTTGTGTATTGTGATAAGGACCAGAACCTTCCAGATAATGAAGACAATGGAAGCTCCTCTTGGTTGTGTATTGTGATAGATAAGGACCAGAACCTTCCAGATAATGGAGACAATGGAAGCTCCTCTAGGTTGTGTATTGTGATAAGGACCAGAACCTTCCAGATAATGGAGACAATGGAAGCTCCTCTAGGTTGTGTATTGTGATAAGGACCAGAACCTTCCAGATAATGGAGACAATGGAAGCTCCTCTAGGTTGTGTATTGTGATAGATAAGGACCAGAACCTTCCAGTTAATGGAGACAATGGAAGCTCCTCTTGGTTGTGTATTGTGATAAGGACCAGAACCTTCCAGATAATGAAGACAATGGAAGCTCCTCTTGGTTGTGTATTGTGATAGATAAGGACCAGAACCTTCCAGATAATGGAGACAATGGAAGCTCCTCTAGGTTGTGTATTGTGATAGATAAGGACCAGAACCTTCCAGATAATGGAGACAATGGAAGCTCCTCTAGGTTGTGTATTGTGATAGATAAGGACCAGAACCTTCCAGTTAATGGAGACAATGGAAGCTCCTCTTGGTTGTGTATTGTGATAAGGACCAGAACCTTCCAGTTAATGGAGACAATGGAAGCTCCTCTTGGTTGTGTATTGTGATAGATAAGGACCAGAACCTTCCAGATAATGGAGACAATGGAAGCTCCTCTTGGTTGTGTATTGTGATAGATAAGGACCAGAACCTTCCAGTTAATGGAGACAATGGAAGCTCCTCTAGGTTGTGTATTGTGATAAGGACCAGAACCTTCCAGTTAATGGAGACAATGGAAGCTCCTCTAGGTTGTGTATTGTGATAGATAAGGACCAGAACCTTCCAGTTAATGGAGACAATGGAAGCTCCTCTAGGTTGTGTATTGTGATAAGGACCAGAACCTTCCAGATAATGGAGACAATGGAAGCTCCTCTTGGTTGTGTATTGTGATAGATAAGGACCAGAACCTTCCAGATAATGGAGACAATGGAAGCTCCTCTTGGTTGTGTATTGTGATAGATAAGGACCAGAACCTTCCAGTTAATGGAGACAATGGAAGCTCCTCTTGGTTGTGTATTGTGATAGATAAGGACCAGAACCTTCCAGATAATGGAGACAATGGAAGCTCCTCTAGGTTGTGTATTGTGATAAGGACCAGAACCTTCCAGATAATGGAGACAATGGAAGCTCCTCTAGGTTGTGTATTGTGATAAGGACCAGAACCTTCCAGATAATGGAGACAATGGAAGCTCCTCTAGGTTGTGTATTGTGATAAGGACCAGAACCTTCCAGATAATGGAGACAATGGAAGCTCCTCTAGGTTGTGTATTGTGATAAGGACCAGCACCTTCCAGATAATGGAGACAATGGAAGCTCCTCTAGGTTGTGTATTGTGATAAGGACCAGAACCTTCCAGTTAATGGAGACAATGGAAGCTCCTCTAGGTTGTGTATTGTGATAGATAAGGACCAGAACCTTCCAGTTAATGGAGACAATGGAAGCTCCTCTAGGTTGTGTATTGTGATAGATAAGGACCAGAACCTTCCAGATAATGGAGACAATGGAAGCTCCTCTAGGTTGTGTATTGTGATAGATAAGGACCAGAACCTTCCAGTTAATGGAGACAATGGAAGCTCCTCTAGGTTGTGTATTGTGATAAGGACCAGAACCTTCCAGATAATGGAGACAATGGAAGCTCCTCTAGGTTGTGTATTGTGATAGATAAGGACCAGAACCTTCCAGATAATGGAGAAAATGGAAGCTCCTCTAGGTTGTGTATTGTGATAGATAAGGACCAGAACCTTCCAGATAATGGAGACAATGGAAGCTCCTCTAGGTTGTGTATTGTGATAGATAAGGACCAGAACCTTCCAGATAATGGAGACAATGGAAGCTCCTCTTGGTTGTGTATTGTGATAGATAAGGACCAGAACCTTCCAGATAATGGAGACAATGGAAGCTCCTCTTGGTTGTGTATTGTGATAAGGACCAGAACCTTCCAGATAATGGAGACAATGGAAGCTCCTCTAGGTTGTGTATTGTGATAAGGACCAGAACCTTCCAGATAATGGAGACAATGGAAGCTCCTCTAGGTTGTGTATTGTGATAAGAACCAGAACCTTCCAGATAATGGAGACAATGGAAGCTCCTCTAGGTTGTGTATTGTGATAAGGACCAGAACCTTCCAGATAATGGAGACAATGGAAGCTCCTCTTGGTTGTGTATTGTGATAAGGACCAGAACCTTCCAGATAATGGAGACAATGGAAGCTCCTCTAGGTTGTGTATTGTGATAAGGACCAGAACCTTCCAGATAATGGAGACAATGGAAGCTCCTCTAGGTTGTGTATTGTGATAAGGACCAGCACCTTCCAGATAATGGAGACAATGGAAGCTCCTCTAGGTTGTGTATTGTGATAAGGACCAGAACCTTCCAGATAATGGAGACAATGGAAGCTCCTCTAGGTTGTGTATTGTGATAAGGACCAGAACCTTCCAGATAATGGAGACAATGGAAGCTCCTCTAGGTTGTGTATTGTGATAGATAAGGACCAGAACCTTCCAGTTAATGGAGACAATGGAAGCTCCTCTAGGTTGTGTATTGTGATAAGGACCAGAACCTTCCAGATAATGGAGACAATGGAAGCTCCTCTTGGTTGTGTATTGTGATAAGGACCAGAACCTTCCAGATAATGGAGACAATGGAAGCTCCTCTAGGTTGTGTATTGTGATAAGGACCAGAACCTTCCAGATAATGGAGACAATGGAAGCTCCTCTAGGTTGTGTATTGTGATAAGGACCAGAACCTTCCAGATAATGGAGACAATGGAAGCTCCTCTAGGTTGTGTATTGTGATAGATAAGGACCAGAACCTTCCAGATAATGGAGACAATGGAAGCTCCTCTTGGTTGTGTATTGTGATAAGGACCAGAACCTTCCAGATAATGGAGACAATGGAAGCTCCTCTAGGTTGTGTATTGTGATAAGGACCAGAACCTTCCAGATAATGGAGACAATGGAAGCTCCTCTAGGTTGTGTATTGTGATAAGGACCAGAACCTTCCAGATAATGGAGACAATGGAAGCTCCTCTAGGTTGTGTATTGTGATAAGGACCAGAACCTTCCAGATAATGGAGACAATGGAAGCTCCTCTTGGTTGTGTATTGTGATAAGGACCAGAACCTTCCAGATAATGGAGACAATGGAAGCTCCTCTAGGTTGTGTATTGTGATAAGGACCAGAACCTTCCAGATAATGGAGACAATGGAAGCTCCTCTAGGTTGTGTATTGTGATAAGGACCAGAACCTTCCAGATAATGGAGACAATGGAAGCTCCTCTTGGTTGTGTATTGTGATAAGGACCAGAACCTTCCAGATAATGGAGACAATGGAAGCTCCTCTAGGTTGTGTATTGTGATAAGGACCAGAACCTTCCAGATAATGGAGACAATGGAAGCTCCTCTAGGTTGTGTATTGTGATAAGGACCAGAACCTTCCAGATAATGGAGACAATGGAAGCTCCTCTAGGTTGTGTATTGTGATAAGGACCAGAACCTTCCAGATAATGGAGACAATGGAAGCTCCTCTAGGTTGTGTATTGTGATAAGGACCAGAACCTTCCAGATAATGGAGACAATGGAAGCTCCTCTAGGTTGTGTATTGTGATAAGGACCAGAACCTTCCAGATAATGGAGACAATGGAAGCTCCTCTAGGTTGTGTATTGTGATAAGGACCAGAACCTTCCAGATAATGGAGACAATGGAAGCTCCTCTAGGTTGTGTATTGTGATAAGGACCAGAACCTTCCAGATAATGGAGACAATGGAAGCTCCTCTAGGTTGTGTATTGTGATAAGGACCAGAACCTTCCAGATAATGGAGACAATTGAAGCTCCTCTAGGTTGTGTATTGTGATAAGGACCAGAACCTTCCAGATAATGGAGACAATGGAAGCTCCTCTAGGTTGTGTATTGTGATAAGGACCAGAACCTTCCAGATAATGGAGACAATGGAAGCTCCTCTAGGTTGTGTATTGTGATAAGGACCAGAACCTTCCAGATAATGGAGACAATGGAAGCTCCTCTTGGTTGTGTATTGTGATAAGGACCAGAACCTTCCAGATAATGGAGACAATGGAAGCTCCTCTAGGTTGTGTATTGTGATAAGGACCAGAACCTTCCAGATAATGGCGACAATGGAAGCTCCTCTAGGTTGTGTATTGTGATAGATAAGGACCAGAACCTTCCAGATAATGGAGCCAATGGAAGCTCCTCTAGGTTGTGTATTGTGATAAGGACCAGAACCTTCCAGATAATGGAGACAATGGAAGCTCCTCTAGGTTGTGTATTGTGATAAGGACCAGAACCTTCCAGATAATGGAGACTATGGAAGCTCCTCTTGGTTGTGTATTGTGATAAGGACCAGAACCTTCCAGATAATGGAGACAATGGAAGCTCCTCTAGGTTGTGTATTGTGATAAGGACCAGAACCTTCCAGATAATGGAGACAATGGAAGCTCCTCTAGGTTGTGTATTGTGATAAGGACCAGAACCTTCCAGATAATGGAGACAATGGAAGCTCCTCTAGGTTGTGTATTGTGATAAGGACCAGAACCTTCCAGATAATGGAGTCAATGGAAGCTCCTCTAGGTTGTATATTGTGATAAGGACCAGAACCTTCCAGTTAATGGAGACAATTGAAGCTCCTCTAGGTTGTGTATTGTGATAGATAAGGACCAGAACCTTCCAGATAATGGATACAATGGAAGCTCCTCTAGGTTGTGTATTGTGATAAGGACCAGAACCTTCCAGATAATGGAGACAATGGAAGCTCCTCTAGGTTGTGTATTGTGATAGATAAGGACCAGAACCTTCCAGTTAATGGAGACAATGGAAGCTCCTCTAGGTTGTGTATTGTGATAAGGACCAGAACCTTCCAGATAATGGAGACAATGGAAGCTCCTCTAGGTTGTGTATTGTGATAGATAAGGACCAGAACCTTCCAGATAATGGAGACAATGGAAGCTCCTCTAGGTTGTGTATTGTGATAAGGACCAGAACCTTCCAGATAATGGAGACAATGGAAGCTCCTCTTGGTTGTGTATTGTGATAAGGACCAGAACCTTCCAGATAATGGAGAAAATGGAAGCTCCTCTAGGTTGTGTATTGTGATAGATAAGGACCAGAACCTTCCAGATAATGGAGAAAATTGAAGCTCCTCTAGGTTGTGTATTGTGATAGATAAGGACCAGAACCTTCCAGATAATGGAGACAATGGAAGCTCCTCTTGGTTGTGTATTGTGATAAGGACCAGAACCTTCCAGATAATGGAGACAATGGAAGCTCCTCTAGGTTGTGTATTGTGATAAGGACCAGAACCTTCCAGATAATGGAGACAATGGAAGCTCCTCTAGGTTGTGTATTGTGATAAGAACCAGAACCGTCCAGATAATGGAGACAATGGAAGCTCCTCTAGGTTGTGTATTGTGATAAGGACCAGAACCTTCCAGATAATGGAGACAATGGAAGCTCCTCTTGGTTGTGTATTGTGATAAGGACCAGAACCTTCCAGATAATGGAGACAATGGAAGCTCCTCTAGGTTGTGTATTGTGATAAGGACCAGAACCTTCCAGATAATGGAGACAATGGAAGCTCCTCTAGGTTGTGTATTGTGATAAGGACCAGAACCTTCCAGATAATGGAGACAATGGAAGCTCCTCTAGGTTGTGTATTGTGATAAGGACCAGAACCTTCCAGATAATGGAGACAATGGAAGCTCCTCTAGGTTGTGTATTGTGATAAGGACCAGAACCTTCCAGATAATGGAGACAATGGAAGCTCCTCTTGGTTGTGTATTGTGATAAGAACCAGAACCTTCCAGATAATGGAGACAATGGAAGCTCCTCTAGGTTGTGTATTGTGATAAGGACCAGAACCTTCCAGATAATGGAGACAATGGAAGCTCCTCTAGGTTGTGTATTGTGATAAGGACCAGCACCTTCCAGATAATGGAGACAATGGAAGCTCCTCTAGGTTGTGTATTGTGATAAGGACCAGAACCTTCCAGATAATGGAGACAATGGAAGCTCCTCTAGGTTGTGTATTGTGATAAGGACCAGAACCTTCCAGTTAATGGAGACAATGGAAGCTCCTCTAGGTTGTGTATTGTGATAGATAAGGACCAGAACCTTCCAGATAATGGAGACAATGGAAGCTCCTCTAGGTTGTGTATTGTGATAAGGACCAGAACCTTCCAGATAATGGAGACAATGGAAGCTCCTCTTGGTTGTGTATTGTGATAGATAAGGACCAGAACCTTCCAGATAATGGAGACAATGGAAGCTCCTCTAGGTTGTGTATTGTGATAAGGACCAGAACCTTCCAGATAATGGAGACAATGGAAGCTCCTCTAGGTTGTGTATTGTGATAAGGACCAGAACCTTCCAGATAATGGAGACAATGGAAGCTCCTCTAGGTTGTGTATTGTGATAAGGACCAGAACCTTCCAGATAATGGAGACAATGGAAGCTCCTCTAGGTTGTGTATTGTGATAGATAAGGACCAGAACCTTCCAGATAATGGAGACAATGGAAGCTCCTCTTGGTTGTGTATTGTGATAAGGACCAGAACCTTCCAGATAATGGAGACAATGGAAGCTCCTCTAGGTTGTGTATTGTGATAAGGACCAGAACCTTCCAGATAATGGAGACAATGGAAGCTCCTCTAGGTTGTGTATTGTGATAAGGACCAGAACCTTCCAGATAATGGAGACAATGGAAGCTCCTCTAGGTTGTGTATTGTTAAGGACCAGAACCTTCCAGATAATGGAGACAATGGAAGCTCCTCTTGGTTGTGTATTGTGATAAGGACCAGAACCTTCCAGATAATGGAGACAATGGAAGCTCCTCTAGGTTGTGTATTGTGATAAGGACCAGAACCTTCCAGATAATGGAGACAATGGAAGCTCCTCTAGGTTGTGTATTGTGATAAGGACCAGAACCTTCCAGATAATGGAGACAATGGAAGCTCCTCTTGGTTGTGTATTGTGATAAGGACCAGAACCTTCCAGATAATGGAGACAATGGACGCTCCTCTAGGTTGTGTATTGTGATAAGGACCAGAACCTTCCAGATAATGGAGACAATGGAAGCTCCTCTAGGTTGTGTATTGTGATAAGGACCAGAACCTTCCAGATAATGGAGACAATGGAAGCTCCTCTAGGTTGTGTATTGTGATAAGGACCAGAACCTTCCAGATAATGGAGACAATGGAAGCTCCTCTAGGTTGTGTATTGTGATAAGGACCAGAACCTTCCAGATAATGGAGACAATGGAAGCTCCTCTAGGTTGTGTATTGTGATAAGGACCAGAACCTTCCAGATAATGGAGACAATGGAAGCTCCTCTAGGTTGTGTATTGTGATAAGGACCAGAACCTTCCAGATAATGGAGACAATGGAAGCTCCTCTAGGTTGTGTATTGTGATAAGGACCAGAACCTTCCAGATAATGGAGACAATGGAAGCTCCTCTAGGTTGTGTATTGTGATAAGGACCAGAACCTTCCAGATAATGGAGACAATGGAAGCTCCTCTAGGTTGTGTATTGTGATAAGGACCAGAACCTTCCAGATAATGGAGACAATGGAAGCTCCTCTTGGTTGTGTATTGTGATAAGGACCAGAACCTTCCAGATAATGGAGACAATGGAAGCTCCTCTAGGTTGTGTATTGTGATAAGGACCAGAACCTTCCAGATAATGGAGACAATGGAAGCTCCTCTAGGTTGTGTATTGTGATAGATAAGACCAGAACCTTCCAGATAATGGAGACAATGGAAGCTCCTCTAGGTTGTGTATTGTGATAGATAAGGACCAGAACCTTCCAGATAATGGAGACAATGGAAGCTCCTCTTGGTTGTGTATTGTGATAAGGACCAGAACCTTCCAGATAATGGAGACAATGGAAGCTCCTCTAGGTTGTGTATTGTGATAAGGACCAGAACCTTCCAGATAATGGAGACAATGGAAGCTCCTCTTGGTTGTGTATTGTGATAGATAAGGACCAGAACCTTCCAGATAATGGAGACAATGGAAGCTCCTCTAGGTTGTGTATTGTGATAAGGACCAGAACCTTCCAGATAATGGAGACAATGGAAGCTCCTCTAGGTTGTGTATTGTGATAGATAAGGACCAGAACCTTCCAGATAATGGAGACAATGGAAGCTCCTCTAGGTTGTGTATTGTGATAAGGACCAGAACCTTCCAGTTAATGGAGACAATGGAAGCTCCTCTAGGTTGTGTATTGTGATAAGGACCAGAACCTTCCAGATAATGGAGACAATGGAAGCTCCTCTAGGTTGTGTATTGTGATAAGGACCAGAACCTTCCAGATAATGGAGACAATGGAAGCTCCTCTTGGTTGTGTATTGTGATAAGGACCAGAACCTTCCAGATAATGGAGACAATGGACGCTCCTCTAGGTTGTGTATTGTGATAAGGACCAGAACCTTCCAGATAATGGAGACAATGGAAGCTCCTCTAGGTTGTGTATTGTGATAAGGACCAGAACCTTCCAGATAATGGAGACAATGGAAGCTCCTCTAGGTTGTGTATTGTGATAAGGACCAGAACCTTCCAGATAATGGAGACAATGGAAGCTCCTCTAGGTTGTGTATTGTGATAAGGACCAGCACCTTCCAGATAATGGAGACAATGGAAGCTCCTCTAGGTTGTGTATTGTGATAAGGACCAGAACCTTCCAGATAATGGAGACAATGGAAGCTCCTCTAGGTTGTGTATTGTGATAGATAAGGACCAGAACCTTCCAGATAATGGAGACAATGGAAGCTCCTCTTGGTTGTGTATTGTGATAGATAAGGACCAGAACCTTCCAGATAATGGAGACAATGGAAGCTCCTCTTGGTT
>NW_026288944.1:0-7500 GCF_023373465.1 Oncorhynchus keta | reverse complement strand
TAGAGGAAGCATAACTAGGAAGTCTAAACCCCAAAACCCACCTTTCAGGTAGAGGAACCATAACTAGGAAGTCTAAACCCCAAAACCCACCTTTCAGGTAGAGGAAGCATAACTAGGAAGTCTAAACCCCAAAACCCACCTTTCAGGTAGAGGAACCATAACTAGGAAGTCTACACCCCAAAACCCACCTTTCAGGTAGAGGAAGCATAACTAGGAAGTCTAAACCACAAAACCCACCTTTCAGGTAGAGGAACCATAACTAGGAAGTCTAAACCCCAAAACCCACCTTTCAGGTAGAGGAAGCATAACTAGGAAGTCTAAACCCCAAAACCCACCTTTCAGGTAGAGGAACCATAACTAGGAAGTCTAAACCCAAAACCCACCTTTTAGGTAGAGGAACCATAACTAGGAAGTCTAAACCCCAAAACCCACCTTTCAGGTAGAGGAACCATAACTAGGAAGTCTAAACCCCAAAACCCACCTTTCAGGTAGAGGAAGCATAACTAGGAAGTCTAAACCCCAAAACCCACCTTTCAGGTAGAGGAACCATAACTAGGAAGTCTAAACCCAAAACCCACCTTTCAGGTAGAGGAACCATAACTAGGAAGTCTAAACCCCAAAACCCACCTTTCAGGTAGAGGAACCATAACTAGGAAGTCTAAACCCCAAAACCCACCTTTCAGGTAGAGGAAGCATAACTAGGAAGTCTAAACCCCAAAACCCACCTTTCAGGTAGAGGAACCATAACTAGGAAGTCTAAACCCCAAAATCCACCTTTCAGGTAGAGGAAGCATAACTAGGAAGTCTAAACCCCAAAACCCACCTTTCAGGTAGAGGAAGCATAACTAGGAAGTCTAAACCCCAAAACCCACCTTTCAGGTAGAGGAACCATAACGAGGAAGTCTAAACCCCAAAACCCACCTTTCAGGTAGAGGAACCATAACGAGGAAGTCTAAACCCCAAAACCCACCTTTCAGGTAGAGGAACCATAACGAGGAAGTCTAAACCCCAAAACCCACCTTTCAGGTAGAGGAACCATAACTAGGAAGTCTAAACCCCAAAACCCACCTTTCAGGTAGAGGAAGCATCATTTGATGTATTAATTTAGGACAACTCTGCTAAATGACTTAAATGTAAATGTAAATGTTATGTCACAAAGTGCTTTAACAGTGCAGATACACCATAATGTAAGTTCCCTGAGTACAGCTGCAGGGTCTATCTTGGTATTCAGGTTTAGGATGTAAGGTCTATCTTGGTATTCAGGTTTAGGATGTAAGTTCCCTGAGTACAGCTGCAGGGTCTATCTTGGTATTCAGGTTTAGGATGTAAGTTCCCTGAGTACAGCTGCAGGGTCTATCTTGGTATTCAGGTTTAGGATGTAAGTTCCCTGAGTACAGCTGCAGGGTCTATCTTGGTATTCAGGTTTAGGATGTAAGTTCCCTGAGTACAGCTGCAGGGTCTATCTTGGTATTCAGGATTAGGATGTAAGGTCTATCTTGGTATTCAGGTTTAGGATGTAAGTTCCCTGAGTACAGCTGCAGGGTCTATCTTGGTATTCAGGTTTAGGATGTAAGTTCCCTGAGTACAGCTATCTATCTTGGTATTCAGGTTTAGGATGTAAGTTCCCTGAGTACAGCTGCAGGGTCTATCTTGGTATTCAGGTTTAGGATGTAAGTTCCCTGAGTACAGCTGCAGGGTCTATCTTGGTATTCAGGTTTAGGATGTAAGTTCCCTGAGTACAGCTGCAGGGTCTATCTTGGTATTCAGGTTTAGGATGTAAGTTCCCTGAGTACAGCTGCAGGGTCTATCTTGGTATTCAGGTTTAGGATGTAAGATCTCTGAGTACAGCTGCAGGGTCTATCTTGGTATTCAGGTTTAGGATGTAAGTTCCCTGAGTACAGCTATGTGGTCTATCTTGGTATTCAGGTTTAGGATGTAAGTTCCCTGAGTACAGCTGCAGGGTCTATCTTGGTATTCAGGTTTAGGATGTAAGTTCCTTGGTATTCAGGTGAGTACAGCTGCAGGGTCTATCTTGGTATTCAGGTTTAGGATGTAAGTTCCCTGAGTACAGCTGCAGGGTCTATCTTGGTATTCAGGTTTAGGATGTAAGTTCCCTGAGTACAGCTGCAGGGTCTATCTTGGTATTCAGGTTTAGGATGTAAGTTCCCTGAGTACAGCTATGTGGTCTATCTTGGTATTCAGGTTTAGGATGTAAGTTCCCTGAGTACAGCTGCAGGGTCTATCTTGGTATTCAGGTTTAGGATGTAAGTTCCCTGAGTACAGCTGCAGGGTCTATCTTGGTATTCAGGTTTAGGATGTAAGTTCCCTGAGTACAGCTGCAGGGTCTATCTTGGTATTCAGGTTTAGGATGTAAGTTCCCTGAGTACAGCTATGTGGTCTATCTTGGTATTCAGGTTTAGGATGTAAGTTCCCTGAGTACAGCTGCAGGGTCTATCTTGGTATTCAGGTTTAGGATGTAAGGTCTATCTTGGTATTCAGGTTTAGGATGTAAGTTCCCTGAGTACAGCTGCAGGGTCTATCTTGGTATTCAGGTTTAGGATGTAAGTTCCCTGAGTACAGCTGCAGGGTCTATCTTGGTATTCAATACCACAATACACATGATAAACTGTTCCAGTCATCAGACCCCTCCCCCTTTTGGAAAATCATTTTTGTTTTAATCATGTTCACCGTCAGTGTCCAGTTTTGTCAGTCGGCATCTAACACTGACAGGCTGCGTTGTAACCCCGGTTGTGACCCCTGTTGTAACCCCTGTTGTAACCCCTGTTGTGACCCCTGTTGTGACCCCTGTTGAATCCCCTGTTGTAACCCCTGTTGTAACCCCTGTTGTGACCCCTGTTGTGACCCCTGTTGAAACCCCTGAGACCCCTGTTGAGACCCCTGTTGTGACCCCTGTTGAGACCCCTGTTGTGACCCCTGTTGAGACCCCTGTTGAGACCCCTGTTGTGACCCCTGTTGAGACCCTTGTTGAAACCCCTGTTGAGACCCCTGTTGAGACCCCTGTTGAGACCCCTGTTGTGACCCCTGTTGAGACCCCTGTTGAGACCCCTGTTGAAACCCCTGTTGAATCCCCTGTTGTGACCCCTGTTGAGACCCCTGTTGTGACCCCTGTTGTGACCCCTGTTGAATCCCCTGTTGAGACCCCTGTTGAAACCCCTGTTGAATCCCCTGTTGTGACCCCTGTTGTGACCCCTGTTGTGACCCCTGTTGAAACCCCTGTTGTGACCCCTGTTGAGACCCCTGTTGTGACCCCTGTTGAATCCCCTGTTGTGACCCCTGTTGTGACCCCTGTTGTGACCCCTGTTGTGACCCCTGTTGAATCCCCTGTTGAGACCCCTGTTGTACCCCTGTTGTGACCCCTGTTGAATCCCCTGTTGAAACCCCTGTTGAATCCCCTGTTGTGACCCCTGTTGTGACCCCTGTTGAGACCCCTGTTGAAATCCCTGTTGAGACCCCTGTTGTGACCCCTGTGAATCCCCTGTTGAGACCCCTGTTGTGACCCCTGTTGTGACCCCTGTTGTAACCCCTGTTGTGACCCCTGTTGAGACCCCTGTTGAAACCCCTGTTGTGACCCCTGTTGAGACCCCTGTTGAAACCCCTGTTGATCCCCTGTTGAAACCCCTGTTGTGACCCCTGTTGAACCCCTGTTGAGACCCCTGTTGTGACCCCTGTTGTGACCCCTGTTGAAACCCCTGTTGAGACCCCTGTTGTGACCCCTGTTGAATCCCCTGTTGTGACCCCTGTTGAGACCCCTGTTGAATCCCCTGTTGCGACCCCTGTTGAACCCCTGTTGAGACCCCTGTTGTGACCCCTGTTGTGACCCCTGTTGTGACCCCTGTTGAAATCCCCTGTTGAGACCCCTGTTGTGACCCCTGTTGAACCCCCTGTTGTGACCCCTGTTGAGACCCCTGTTGAATCCCCTGTTGCGACCCCTGTTGAAACCCCTGTTGCGACCCCTGTTGAATCCCCTGTTGTGACCCCTGTTGTCCCCTGTTGAACCCCTGTTGTGACCCCTGTTGTGACCCCTGTTGTGACCCCTGTTGAGACCCCTGTTGAGACCCCTGTTGAATCCCCTGTTGAGACCCCTGTTGTGACCCCTGTTGTAACCCCTGTTGCGACCCCTGTTGTGACCCCTGTTGAATCCCCTGTTGTAACCCCTGTTGTGACCCCTGTTGAAACCCCTGTTGAGACCCCTGTTGAGACCCCTGTTGTGACCCCTGTTGAAACCCCTGTTGAAACCCCTGTTGAGACCCCTGTTGAATCCCCTGTTGAAACCCCTGTTGAAACCCCTGTTGAAACCCCTGTTGAATCCCCTGTTGAATCCCCTGTTGAAACCCCTGTTGAAACCCCTGTTGTGACCCCTGTTGTGACCCCTGTTGAAACCCCTGTTGAGACCCCTGTTGAATCCCCTGTTGAGACCCCTGTTGTGACCCCTGTTGAAACCCCTGTTGAGACCCCTGTTGAATCCCCTGTTGAAACCCCTGTTGAAACCCCTGTTGAGACCCCTGTTGTGACCCCTGTTGAAACCCCTGTTGAGACCCCTGTTGAACCCCTGTTGAATCCCCTGTTGAATCCCCTGTTGTGACCCCTGTTGAAACCCCTGTTGTGACCCCTGTTGTGACCCCTGTTGAAACCCCTGTTGTAACCCCTGTTGTGACCCCTGTTGTGACCCCTGTTGAAACCCCTGTTGAAACCCCTGTTGAATCCCCTGTTGTGACCCCTGTTGAAACCCCTGTTGAATCCCCTGTTGTGACCCCTGTTGAAACCCCTGTTGAGACCCCTGTTGAGACCCCTGTTGTGACCCCTGTTGAAACCCCTGTTGAGACCCCTGTTGTGACCCCTGTTGAAACCCCTGTTGAAACCCCTGTTGAGACCCCTGTTGTGACCCCTGTTGAAACCCCTGTTGTGACCCCTGTTGAGACCCCTGTTGAGACCCCTGTTGTGACCCCTGTTGAGACCCCTGTTGAAACCCCTGTTGAGACCCCTGTTGTGACCCCTGTTGAATCCCCTGTTGTAACCCCTGTTGTAACCCCTGTTGAACCCCTGTTGTGACCCCTGTTGTGACCCTTGTTGAAACCCCTGTTGTGACCCCCCTGTTGAAACCCCTGTTGAACCCCTGTTGAGACCCCTGTTGCGACCCCTGTTGAATCCCCTGTTGTGACCCCTGTTGAGACCCCTGTTGAGACCCCTGTTGCGACCCCTGTTGAAACCCCTGTTGCGACCCCTGTTGAAACCCCTGTTGAACCCCTGTTGTGACCCCTGTTGAAACCCCTGTTGCGACCCCTGTTGTGACCCCTGTTGAATCCCCTGTTGAGACCCCTGTTGAAACCCCTGTTGAATCCCCTGTTGTGACCCCTGTTGTGACCCCTGTTGAAACCCCTGTTGAAACCCCTGTTGTGACCCCTGTTGAGACCCCTGTTGTGACCCCTGTTGAATCCCCTGTTGTGACCCCTGTTGTGACCCCTGTTGTGACCCCTGTTGTGACCCCTGTTGAATCCCCTGTTGTGACCCCTGTTGTGACCCCTGTTGAATCCCCTGTTGTGACCCCTGTTGTGACCCCTGTTGTGACCCCTGTTGAAACCCCTGTTGAGACCCCTGTTGAACCCCTGTTGAATCCCCTGTTGAGACCCCTGTTGAAACCCCTGTTGTGACCCCTGTTGTAACCCCTGTTGTGACCCCTGTTGTGACCCCTGTTGAAACCCCTGTTGAGACCCCTGTTGAGACCCCTGTTGAAACCCCTGTTGATCCCCTGTTGCAACCCCTGTTGTGACCCCTGTTGAATCCCCTGTTGTGACCCCTGTTGTGACCCCTGTTGTGACCCCTGTTGAAATCCCCTGTTGAGACCCCTGTTGAACCCCTGTTGAATCCCCTGTTGAACCCCTGTTGAGACCCCTGTTGAATCCCCTGTTGAACCCCTGTTGAAACCCCTGTTGAACCCCTGTTGTGACCCCTGTTGTGACCCCTGTTGTGACCCCTGTTGAAATCCCTGTTGAGACCCCTGTTGTGACCCCTGTTGAATCCCTGTTGTGACCCCTGTTGAGACCCCTGTTGAATCCCCTGTTGACCCCTGTTGAAACCCCTGTTGTGACCCCTGTTGAATCCCCTGTTGTGACCCCTGTTGAATCCCCTGTTGTGACCCCCCTGTTGAACCCCTGTTGAGACCCCTGTTGAAACCCCTGTTGAAACCCCTGTTGAATCCCCTGTTGAGACCCCTGTTGTGACCCCTGTTGAACCCCTGTTGAGACCCCTGTTGTGACCCCTGTTGAATCCCCTGTTGAAACCCCTGTTGTGACCCCTGTTGAAACCCCTGTTGAGACCCCTGTTGAGACCCCTGTTGTGACCCCTGTTGAATCCCCTGTTGAAACCCCTGTTGAGACCCCTGTTGAATCCCCTGTTGAAACCCCTGTTGAAACCCCTGTTGAAACCCCTGTTGAATCCCCTGTTGAACCCCTGTTGAAACCCCTGTTGAAACCCCTGTTGTGACCCCTGTTGTGACCCCTGTTGAAACCCCTGTTGAGACCCCTGTTGAATCCCCTGTTGAGACCCCTGTTGTGACCCCTGTTGAAACCCCTGTTGAGACCCCTGTTGAACCCCTGTTGAAACCCCTGTTGAAACCCCTGTTGAATCCCCTGTTGAGACCCCTGTTGAAACCCCTGTTGAGACCCCTGTTGAACCCCTGTTGAACCCCTGTTGAATCCCCTGTTGTGACCCCTGTTGAAACCCCTGTTGAACCCCTGTTGAACCCCTGTTGAATCCCCTGTTGTGACCCCTGTTGAAACCCCTGTTGTGACCCCTGTTGAAACCCCTGTTGAAACCCCTGTTGAATCCCCTGTTGTGACCCCTGTTGAAACCCCTGTTGTGACCCCTGTTGAAACCCCTGTTGAGACCCCTGTTGAGACCCCTGTTGTGACCCCTGTTGAAACCCCTGTTGAGACCCCTGTTGTGACCCCTGTTGAAACCCCTGTTGAAACCCCTGTTGAGACCCCTGTTGTGACCCCTGTTGTGACCCCTGTTGTGACCCCTGTTGAGACCCCTGTTGAGACCCCTGTTGTGACCCCTGTTGAGACCCCTGTTGAAACCCCTGTTGAAACCCCTGTTGTGACCCCTGTTGAAACCCCTGTTGTGACCCCTGTTGATACCCCTGTTGTGACCCCTGTTGAAACCCCTGTTGAAACCCCTGTTGAGACCCCTGTTGTGACCCCTGTTGAAACCCCTGTTGAGACCCCTGTTGAGACCCCTGTTGAATCCCCTGTTGTGACCCCTGTTGAAACCCCTGTTGAAACCCCTGTTGTGACCCCTGTTGAAACCCCTGTTGAAACCCCTGTTGAATCCCCTGTTGTGACCCCTGTTGAAACCCCTGTTGAAACCCCTGTTGTGACCCCTGTTGAAACCCCTGTTGTGACCCCTGTTGAAACCCCTGTTGAGACCCCTGTTGTGACCCCTGTTGAGACCCCTGTTGTGACCCTTGTTGTGACCCCTGTT
>NW_026288943.1:0-4955 GCF_023373465.1 Oncorhynchus keta | reverse complement strand
TCCGTCATCATGAAGTGCTTTGAGAGACTAGTCAAGGACCATATCACCTCCACCCTACCTGACACCCTAGACCAGGGGTGTCAAAGTCAAATGGGCAGGAGGGCCAGAATAAAATTTAGCTACAAGCCGGGGGCGGACTGTTCGAACGTTCATTGAAAATTTTTAAATGACGCATATAGTCTAGTGAACTTAATTGAACCTACTGAAAACCTAACAAATATATTCCAATATGATCAAATTTACTTCAAAGAAAAAAACAATAATAGCAATTTTCTATCATCCACTCAACTGAAATATTTTTAAAATATAATTGGATTGAAATACAATAAAATAAAGTGCAAAAATCTATTAATCAAAAACAACACTTTGTTTAAGGAGAAGTAACATGCAGTGAAA
Source organism: Oncorhynchus keta (assembly GCF_023373465.1). Lineage (NCBI taxonomy): Eukaryota > Metazoa > Chordata > Actinopteri > Salmoniformes > Salmonidae > Oncorhynchus > Oncorhynchus keta. Next base: position 4,559 of record NW_026288943.1, on the reverse strand, counting down.
ACAAATATTAAACTTTAACTTTTAAACTTGAACTGAGTAAAAACTCAAAATATGTGATTGCACAGTAATGTTCACTTGTTTGAGGTTGAGGGTGATACTTGGTGGTGTCCCATCTTTTCCACAAGTTCATCAATGTTCGGGGTAAGGCTCTGAGCTGAGGAAATCCTCAGAATTGAGTGGAGGTGTTCAGCAGTAGTCGACTTCTGTGTGATGTTTTGTTCAAGTTCATCAAAGAAAGCAGTTGTTCACACAGGTATGTGCTACCAAACATAGACAACGTTTGAGCAGCCTGGATGCGCAGCTGGGGCATTGTGTCGGGGAGGAAACGGGCGAACTCCGCAGCACCCACTGCCGCATATTTTGCCCTCAGTGCATCATTGCATTGGAGGTCAATCAACTCCATTTGGAGGTTTGGTGGTGAGCTTTCCACGTCAACAGCAAATGGGTTACCGAGCAGTTCCAACCTGCTTTTTGTGCTTCAAAGTCAGCAAATCGGCGTCGAAAGTCAGCGGCAAGCATACCTATTTTATCAGCCAACTGTGCGCTCGGGAACGCACTGGTAGAGAACTTCTCTTTCATGGTCTGGCAGCTGGGAAAGTGGCTCAAATTTTCTTTCCGCATCTGCGTCTCCCACAGAGTCAGTTTGGTTTTAAATGCCTTCACTGTACTGTACATATCAGAGATGACACGATCCCGACCCTGCAGCTGCAAGTTCATTGCATTCAGATGACTCGTAATGTCACACAGAAAAGCCATTTCACACAGAAACATTTCGTCTCGGAGTTGTGTTGTGTCTTTCCCTTTGCTGTCCAAGAACAGACAAATCTCCTCACGAAGCTCGAAACATCTTTGAAGCACCTTTCCCTGGCTTAGCCATCGCACCTCTGTGTGATAAGGCAAATCACCATGCTCCGTTTCTAACTCCGTCAGAAATGCCTTGAACTGGCGGTGATTCAAACCTTTGGCTCTGATAAAGTTAACTGTGCGCGTGATGATGCTCATTACATGCTCCATTTTCAAGGCTTTACCGCACAACGCTTCCTGGTGTATGATACAATGATAAGCTGTCAGCTCACCTGTCGCGTTTTCCTCTTGCATCTTTTCCCGTATCTTCGCCACCAGTCCGCTCCTGTGTCCACACATCGCAGGTGCTCCGTCGGTTGTCAAACCCACGAAGTTTTTCCCAAGGCAGCTCCATCTCATTTACACATCTTGACACCTCTTCATACAAATCATGCCCCGTAGTTGTGCCATGCATAGGACGTAAAGCCAAAAACTCCTCTGTCACGCTTAGGCTGGAGTCCACTCCGCGGATGAAAATTGACAACTGGGCAATGTCAGAAATGTCGGTGCTCTCATCCACAGCCAAGGAATATGCAATGAAATCTTTTCCCTTTTTCACAAGCTGCTCTTTTAGATTGATGGACAACTGGTCTACTCTCTCGGCAATGGTGTTTCTGCTCAGACTCACATTTAAAAAGAGTTGCCTTTTTTCTGGGCAAACTTCGTCACAAACTTTAATCATGCAGTTTTTGATGAAATCCCCCTCCGTAAATGGCCGGGCTGATTTAGCGATCTCTTCTGCCAAAATAAAACTGGCCTTGACAGCAGCCTGGCCTTGTGATTTGGCTTTTTGAACAGAGCCTGTCGAGATTTGAGGCCTCGTTTTAATTCCTCTGCCTTTTGTAGCCTTTGTTCCATGTCCATATTCTTGTTTTTGTCCGCGTGTTTCGTTTCATAATGTCGTCTCAGATTATACTCTTTCAGTACCGCCACACTTTCTCCACACAGAAGACACACAGGTTTTCCAGCTACCTCCGTGAACAAATACTCCGACTCCCACCTTGTTTGAAACCCCGGTTCTCAGTGTCCACCTTCCGTTTTGCCATTTTTGATGGGTATCTGAAAGTTAATTTTACTGTGATGCTGACAACTGCTGTGCCAATAAATATTGAAATGAAGCAGCCTACTGCTCGGTGCGTCACCGTTGCATTGTGGGAAATGTAGTATTGGTGCGTGTAAAAGATCTGCGGGCTGCCGGCTTGCTGCGGTCTGCGGGCCGGTTCTAATAATAAATCAAGATCATCCCAGGGCCGTCAAAAACCTTCTCGCGGGCCGGATGTGGCCCGCGAGCCTATGACTCTGACATATGTGCCCTGAGACCCACTCCAATTTGCTTACCGCCCAAATAGGTCCACAGACGATGCAATCTCAACCACACTGCACACTGCCCTAACCCACCTGGACAAGAGGAATACCTATGTGAGAATGCTGTTCATCGACTACAGCTCGGCATTCAACACCATAGTACCCTCCAAGCTCGTCATCAAGCTCAGGACCCTGGGTCTCGACACCGCCCTGTGCAACTGGGTACTGGACTTCCTGACGGGCTGCCCCCAGGTGGTGAGGGTAGGCAACAACATCTCCTCCCGCTGATCCTCAACACGGGGCCCCACAAGGTGCGTTCTGAGCCCTCTCCTGTACTCCCTGTTCACCCACGACTGCGTGGCCACGCACGCCTCCAACTCAATCATCAAGTTTGCGAACGACACAGCAGTGGTAGGCTTGATTACCAACAACGACCGGGACGGCCTACAGGGAGGAGGTGAGGGCCCTCGGAGTGTGGTGTCAGGAAAATAACCTTGCGCTCAGCGTCAACAAAACTAAGGAGATGATTGTGGACTTCAGGAAACAGCAGAGGGAACACCCCCCTATCCACATCGATGGAACAGTAGTGGAGAGGGTAGCAAGTTTTGGGTTCCTCGGCATACACATCACAGACAAGCTGAGTTGGTCCACTCACACTGATAGCGTCGTGAAGAAGGCGCAGCAGCGCCTCTTCAACCTCAGGAGGCTGAAGAAATTCGGCTTGTCACCGGGGGCACTCACGGACTTCTACAGATGCACAGTCGAGAGCATCCTGGCGGGCTGTATCGCCGCCTGGTACGGCAACTGCTCCGCCCTCAACCGTGGGGCTCTCCGGAGGAGTAGTGAGGTCTGCACAGCGCATCACCGGGGGCAAACTACCTGCCCTCCAGGACACTTACACCACCCGATGTTACAGGAAGGCCATAAAGATCATCAAGGACATCAACCACCGAACCACTGCCTGTTCACCCCGCTATCATCCAGAAGGCGAGGTCAGTACAGGTGCATCAAAGCTGGGACCGAGAGACTGAAAAACAGCTTCTATCTCAAGGCCATCAGACTGTTAAACAGCCACCACTAACATTGAGTGGCTGCTGCCAACTACACTGTCATTGACACTGACCCAACTCCAGCCACTTTAATAATGGGAATTGATGGGAAATGATGTAAATATATCACTAGCCACTTTAAACAATGCTATCTTATATAATGTTACCTACCCTACATTGTTCATCTCGTATGCATACGTATATACTGTACTCTACATCATCGACTGCATCCTTATGTGATACATGTATCACTAGCCACTTTAACTATACCACTTTGTTTACTTTGTCTACATACTCATCTCATATGTATATACTGTGCTCGATACCATCTACTGTATGCTGCCTTGTACCATCACTCATTCATATATCCTTATGTACATATTCCTTATCCCTTACACTGTGTATAAGACAGTAGTTTTGGAATTGTTAGTTAGATTACTTGTTGGTTATCACTGCATTGTCGGAACTAGAAGCACAAGCATTTCGCTACACTCGCATTAACATCTGCTAACCATGTGTATGTGACAAATAAAATGGGATTTGATTTGATTTATATATATATATATATATGTATGTATATATATGTATGTATGTATGTATGTATGTATATATATATGTATGTATGTATATATATGTATGTATGTATGTATGTATGTATGTATGTATGTATTGTATGTATGTATGTATGTATGTATGTATGTATGTATGTATGTATGTATATATATATATATATATATATATATATATATATATATATATATATGTATATATATATATATGTATATGTATATATATATATGTATGTATATATATATAGTATATATATATGTGTATATGTATGTATGTATGTATATATATATATGTGTATATGTGTTGTAATAATGTACAAATAGTTAAAGTACACAAGGGAAAAATAAATAAGCATAAATATGGGTTGTATTTACAATGGTGTTTGTTCTTCACTGGTTGACCTTTTCTTGTGGCAGCAGGTCACACATCTTGCTACTGTAATGGAACACTGTGGAATTTCCCCAAGTAGATATGGGAGTTTATCAAATTGGATTTGTTTTCGAATTCTTTGTGGATCTTTGTAATCTGATGGTAAGATATGTCTCTCTATGGTCGCTCCATTGGGCAGGAGGATTAGGAGGTGCAGCTCGGTTTCACATCTAGATTTTGCAGTGGGCACCAGTGTGCTGCATGGCACTGTCTTCTCTTTCAGTCATGCAATCTGCCTTCAGGCGTGCGTCAAGTAGCGCAACTCATGCTCACTGGATCAGCGCACGGTCGAAGCTTTCCCTTCAGTTTGGGTCAGTCACAGTGCCTCTACCACAGCAGGTATATATATAGTAGGACTACAGA